>NW_028165129.1:0-177500 GCF_964263955.1 Coregonus lavaretus
CTTATTAGAAGCTACCATGTTTTGTTTTCTGACACACTATCGAACCCATTTAATTGAGCGTGACATAGATATCGGAGATGCTAAGCCTATTAAACAGAGATTTTATCGTGTATCTCAGGAGAAGAGACTGCAGTTGGAAACAGAGGTGCAGTATATGTTGGACAATGGTATTGCGGAGCCATGTTGTTCAAATTGGGCTTCACCCTGTCTTCTGGTCAAGAAGTCTGATTCCACTTTTAGACATTGCACTGATAATAGAAAAGTTAACAATGTTACTAAAGCAGACCTTTACTCTCTTCCTAGGATGGAGGACTGTATTTATCAAGTTGGGTCGGCAAAGTATGTTAGCAAATTTGATCTCTTAAAGGGATATTGGCAAGTACCCCTTACCAAAAGAGCTTGTGAGATTGCTGCCTTTATAACTCCATCTGGTTTGTTCTCATATACAGTGATGCCTTTCGGCTTGCGGAATGCTCCAGCCACCTTCCAGAGGCTGCTGGGTGGTCTCAGGTCTGGAAGGGTGTGCCGTCTATTTGGATGACGTGGTCGTATACTCAGACTCTTGGGAGGAGCATGTCTGTAGAGTGCAAGCCCTGTTCAAAAGACTGGTGTGGGCCAGGTTGACTATCAATTTGACAAAGTGTGAGTTTGCTAAAGCTACAGTCACATACCTGGGCAAGGTTGTGGGTCAGGGTGTTTGTCCCGTGGAAGCCAAGGTTCAGGCTGTGAAGCAGTTCCCACAGCCCTCCACAAAGAAATAACTGATGCGCTTCCTGGGAATGGTGGGGTACTACCGTGCTTTCTGTAAAGACTTTTCGGTAGTAGTGTCCCCCCTGACCAATCTGTTGAAGGCTGAATTTATCTGGTCCACCCAGTGTCAAGAGGCATTTGATGCAGTTAAGGCTCTTTTGTGTTTGGCACCTGTGTTGGCAGCACCACATTTTGGGAAACTTTTCAAATTGCAGGTACATGCCAGTCAAATTGGTGCTGGGGCTGTGCTTCTCCGGGAAAATGATGACAATGTTGAGTGTCCAGTCAGTTTCTTTTCCCAGAAATGTAATAAGTATCAGCAAAACCATTCTGTAATTGAAAAGGAGGCTTTATGTCTCATTTGGGCTTTACAGCACTTCGAGGTCTATGTTGGTTCTGGTTTAACCCCTGTAACTGTGTTTACTGACCACAACCCACTTATTTTTCTGAAGTCCCTGCAAAATCCAAACCAGCGCCTGATGCGTTGGGCTTTGTTCTTGCAACCATTCAACCTTGATATTAGACATATTAGTGGTAAGGATAATATCATTGCTGATGCTCTGTCCCGTGCTCCTTTAGCCTGTTTGTATTCTCTCTCTGCTGACCCCTGCGGGCTGTCTGCGCCTCTTTTCTCTTAAATTGCTCCCCAGGTACCAGGGCTGCTGAGTTTGAGGACGGACAGTCAGCTAGGGAACACGGGGCTACTGTTAGAAGCCGGGACTGGTATCCGTTTTTTTTGGTTTTTGGGAGGAATTTTGGATTGTTTTAAATATGTTGGGTCGTAATTTGGGTTGAGGGTGGGACCCTCATTTTAAGGAGGGGGGTGTCACGGCCCCTCTGCAGTGCAGGGGCGGTTCCTCCTGCAGACAGAGGAGGGTCGTTAGTGATTGGTGTGATTGGAGCCACCTGGGCTCAGGGTATTTAAAACTGCTTCACTAACCCCTCTCTCTCTCTCTCTCTCTCTCTCTCTCTCTCTCTCTCTCTCTCTCTCTCTCTCTCTCTCTCTCTCTCTCTCTCTCTCTCTCTCTCTCTCTCTCTCTCTCTCTCTCTCTCTCTCTCTCTCTCTCTCTCTCTCTCTCTCTCTCTCTCTCTCTCTCTCTCTCTCTCTCTCTCTCTCTCTCTCTCTCTCTCTCTCTCTCTCTCTCTCTCTCTCCATGCTCCTCCAGGTATGATCCTGTTTTGTTTGTTCCTTTGTAGGTTTACTTAGTTTCCACTCAGTCATGTTCACACACACAGATTCATGCATCCATGAACCTTACCTACACCCTACATCATGACATTTCCCCACCTCATTCCTTTTCTCTTTGTTTCAAGTTAATCGTTTTTGGTTTACAATAAAGAACCTTTTGATTGGCCTATACCTGTTCATGTCTCCTCATTTTTGCCACAGGCTCTGAGCCGGTTTCTCTGGTCAAGGGTCCTGATATTACTCCTGTGTTCTGCTGTCCTTGTTTTCAGAGCTCGTTTTGTTTTACCTACATAGCATAGACCACTTGATCAGGTGTATCACATTTTTGTGTGGAACATGTAATGATGCCCTTAATCTTAATGGCCTGGCCCGTAAAAGGGTGATTGAACATTGTACATTTGTTCGTGAAGTTACACTGGGTACATCCTCCACATCTATAGATGCCGTCCGGAACATTAGTGGTTTCATACACCTCGGTTTTAATGACTGACTGACTGCTGCGGAGCCATACAGACCAGACAGGGAAGCATATTTCACACTGTTCATCCAGACTAAAAAATTAATCCTCCCCTGCTGGCTAGCTGGTTCCCATGGCGACACAGAATGCATATTAATATCCCTCCTCGGAATGCAAATGTACTTTTCAAACCGACCCTTTTATGGACCCTTTGAGACACACAATGTTGGTTTTCATTGGCCAGCAGCAGAACCCTTGACACCAGCACCAGCTGTCAGGCGCAGTCGTTTACAGCTGGTCTCTCACGGCTCCTCTTGTCCTCTCCTTCAGACTGTTTGGTGGATGTGTTGCACCACTTATAGATTATATTTACTGCAGATGAAGCTGCTGAGGTAAGCATATGTTTGGCAGTTTGAAACAGAAGAAGGGTCGACTGCCACACCACCACACAATCATAAAGTAAATAAAATGTAAACCCTCATTCCGTATTGCGGGGTGCACAGGCTTGCAGATTCGGCCTTTAAATGAATACGGAATGAGGGTTTACATTTTATTTACTTTATGATTGTGTGGTGGTGTGGCAGTGATTGTGTGGTGGTGTGGCAGGCCTCCCACTTCTTGTGTTGTGTTTTCACTTTGAATGAAAACAAGGGGGTGGAGCCCTGAGCCCACTTGGGCTGGCCTTCTGGGCAAGATGTGTCTTTGCGCTAAATCAAACGACCCTGCTGGAGTAGGAGAGGAAGGGAAAGCCAATTGCTACAGCCGCCAGAAACAAACACCGAAGAATCCAACAAGCTGAACTGTCTGGTAGCAGGGACAACGTTTTCAGAACATTTTGACAGAGACAAACATCATCCTCCGTTCTTGGATCTGCATCAACTCGACCCCAAAAGATAAATTTGATGTGGTGCTGTAAGCAGTGTTACATGTGTCATGCGAATGTAACCATCCTATGACTTGATGACCCATGATGCACCATGTAACGCAGATGAGCCATTGTTTACTTAACTGACCATGTTGGATATTCATTCACTGTGTAGGAATCAATGCCATAATATATAGGTCTTTGTCCCCCTGTGTGCTGAGGGTGTCAGGTTCTTGTCCAGTTCTGGCATTTAGGTCACCATAGACTAGTACATGTCCCTGGGCCTGGAAATTATTGATTTCCCTCTTTCCTGGATGGACCCATCCCAGCCTTGTGCAGGTCTACCATTTAAGGGATTTTAGTCGGGGGATATATAGGTAGCACACAGGAGGACATTTTTCTCTGTTGAGATAATTTCCTTTTGAATTTCTAACCAAATGTAAAATGTTCCTGTTTTGATGAATTTAATAGAGTGAGTTAGGTCTGCTCTATACCAAATTAGCATACCCCCGGAGTCCCTTCCCTGTTTCACACCTGGTAGTTTGGTGGATGGGACTACCAGCTCTCTGTAACCTAGAGGGCAACCAGTGGGTCCATCTCCTCTATACCATGTTTCTTGTAGGATGACAATGTCTGTATTTCTGATTTCTTTGGTCAAGTCCAGGTTCCTGCTCTTTAGGCCAAAGGCAGATAACCTCAGGCCTTGGATATTCCAGGATGAAACAGTAAAAGCTTTGTGAGATAGTGAAGGCTTTGTGTTTTGAGGCACAGTCACGGGAAATACTTGCGTTTACCCGCTGTATTTTTTTAAAATCTTTGAAATGCAAGAGAAAGGCCACAATATAACATCGCAGTTTAGGCGCAATTTAGATTCTGGCCACTAGATGGCATCATTGTCTGTGCAAAGTTTCAGATTGATCCATTGAAGCATTGCAAGACTGGACTATTTTGTATCAAGTATGCCCAAATGTGCCGAATTGGTAAATTGATAAATTTTCAAGTACATAACTATAGAGAACATACAAAAATGATATGGTAATACAAAATGTAAGTTTACACACTCCCAGGAAAGTCATACATGATGGATCATTAGCTTATACACTAACTTTCACACATCTAGATGGCCCGGGCAGGGTGGGTGTGGAGCCAGAGACAGCAGGGGTTCAAACTGTAGAACCCAGATCCTACATTTGAATATAAAAATTGATTTTATCAAACAAAACCATGCTACATTTTATCTCTGGGAACCTTAGGATGACAAATCAGAGCAAGATTACTGAATGTAAGTACATTATTTACCTTCAGAGGTGAATGTATCAAACCAGTTGCCGTGATAATTTTGTTGTTGTTGTGCACTCTCCTCAAACAATAGCATGGTATTTTTTCACTGTAATAGCTACTGTAAATTGGATATCGCAGTTAGATTAACATGAATTTAAGCTTTCTGCCCATATAAGACATGTCTATGTCCTGGAAAGTTTGCTGTTACTTACAACAGTCATGCTAATCACATTAGCGCACATTAGCTCAACCGTCCCGTATATGGGACACCAATCCCGTAGAGGTTAAAGTACAAAAGGGAGAATAAACCAACATAAATATGGGTTGTATTTATAAAGGTGTTTGTTCTTCACTGGTTGCCCTTTTCTTGTGGCAACAGGTCACAAATCTTGCAAACTGTGGTATTTCACCCAATCTCTCTCTCTCTCTCTCTCTATCTATCTATCTATCTATCTATCTCTCTCTCTCTCTATCTATCTATCTATCTCTCCTCACCTCTTTCTCTCTCTGATCCCTCTAGGCCCTCCAGGACCCCCTGGTGTGGTGATAGTAGAGGAGATCACAGCCACTACAGCCACCCTGTCGTGGAGTAGAGGGGTGGACAACCACAGCCCCATCAGCAGCTACAACCTTCAGGCCCGGAGCCCCTTCTCCCTGGGCTGGCAGACCCTCAGGACAGGTATGTTGTCCTGTTTTAGGCCAGAGATGTTAAGCTGCATAGAGGATGTATTGCCTTGTGGAAACCAATATGGAGGCCAGAGAATTTCAGTTGCATAGACAATGTATTGCCTTGTGGAAACCAATATGGAGGCCAGAGAATTTCAGTTGCATAGACAATGTATTGTCTTGTGGAAACCAATATGAAGGAAATAAAAACTCTACATTCAGGATGGCCCCAAATGGTGACTAATGCTTTTTGTTCCAGACCCCCACATGCTTCTGCTGCTCTGTTAATGTCAGAGGATGACTGCTGACTCAGTAGGTGTAATCTGCTGCTGCTGCTCTGTTAATGTCAGAGGATGACTGCTGACTCAGTAGGTGTAATCTGCAGCTGCTGCTGCTCTGTTAATGTCAGAGGATGACTGCTGACTCAGTAGCTGTAATCTGCTGCTGCTCTGTTAATATCAGAGGATGACTGCTGACTCAGTAGGTGTAATCTGCTGCTGCTGCTGCTCTGTTAATGTCAGAGGATGACTGCTGACTCAGTAGCTGTAATCTGCTGCTGCTCTGTTAATGTCAGAGGATGACTGCTGACTCAGTAGCTGAAATCTGCTGCTGCTGCTCTGTTAATGTCAGAGGATGACTGCTGACTCAGTAGCTGTAATCTGCTGCTGCTGCTCTGTTAATATCAGAGGATGACTGCTGACTCAGTAGGTGTAATCTGCTGCTGCTGCTCTGTTAATGTCAGAGGATGACTGCTGACTCAGTAGGTGTAATCTGCTGCTGCTGCTGCTCTGTTAATGTCAGAGGATGACTGCTGACTCAGTAGGTGTAATCTGCTGCTGCTGTTCTGTTAATGTCAGAGGATGACTGCTGACTCAGTAGGTGTAATCTGCTGCTGCTGTTCTGTTAATGTCAGAGGATGACTGCTGACTCAGTAGGTGTAATCTGCTGCTGCTGTTCTGTTAATGTCAGAGGATGACTGCTGACTCAGTAGGTGTAATCTGCTGCTGCTGCTGCTCTGTTAATGTCAGAGGATGACTGCTGACTCAGTAGGTGTAATCTGCAGCTGCTGTTCTGTTAATGTCAGAGGATGACTGCTGACTCAGTAGCTGAAATCTGCTGCTGCTGCTGTTCTGTTAATGTCAGAGGATGACTGCTGACTCAGTAGGTGTAATCTGCTGCTGCTCTGTTAATGTCAGAGGATGACTGCTGACTCAGTAGGTGTAATCTGCTGCTGCTCTGTTAATGTCAGAGGATGACTGCTGACTCAGTAGGTGTAATCTGCTGCTGCTCTGTTAATGTCAGAGGATGACTGCTGACTCAGTAGGTGTAATCTGCTGCTGCTGCTGTTCTGTTAATGTCAGAGGATGACTGCTGACTCAGTAGGTGTAATCTGCTGCTGCTGCTGCTCTGTTAATGTCAGAGGATGACTGCTGACTCAGTAGGTGTAATCTGCTGCTGCTCTGTTAATGTCAGAGGATGACTGCTGACTCAGTAGGTGTAATCTGCAGCTGCTGCTGTTCTATTAATGTCAGAGGATGACTGCTGACTCAGTAGGTGTAATCTGCTGCTGCTGCTGTTCTATTAATGTCAGAGGATGACTGCTGACTCAGTAGGTGTAATCTGCTGCTGCTGCTGTTCTATTAATGTCAGAGGATGACTGCTGACTCAGTAGGTGTAATCTGCTGCTGCTGCTGTTCTATTAATGTCAGAGGATGACTGCTGACTCAGTAGGTGTAATCTGCAGCTGCTGCTGTTCTGTTAATGTCAGAGGATGACTGCTGACTCAGTAGGTGTAATCTGCTGCTGCTGCTCTGTTAATGTCAGAGGATGACTGCTGACTCAGTAGGTGTAATCTGCTGCTGCTGCTGCTCTGTTAATGTCAGAGGATGACTGCTGACTCAGTAGGTGTAATATTCTGCTGCTGCGTACGGAGGATGAGAATAATAGTAAAGTTTAGAGTTTAGAGTTTAGAGTTTAGAGCTCCATAATGAATAATGTCCATAGATGTAGGATGATTCACACTGAATGGGAGGACAGAGTATTAGGCTTTGTTCAACAACATGGATTGGGAGGAAAGACCATTAGGCCTTGATCAACAACACAGAACCGGAGGAAAGACCATTAGGCCTTGATCAACAACACTGACTTGGAGAAAATAGTATTAGGGTCCCAGTGATGCATGTGGAAAGAGCATACAGGGAATGAGGGCTTTTAGCTGTAGGGTTGTATCCTGAATGAAACCCTATTCCCTATATACTGCACAATCTTTGACCAGGGCCCATTGGGTTCTGCTTAAAAGCAGTGTACTATATAGGTGATACGATGCCATTTGGGACACACTGTTCTCCTTTCTTGCCAACAGAGTTATCAGCATGTGTTTGAAGAGCAGTTAGCTTGCAGAGTGCCCTGGTGTTAATGTGGAATGGCTTGATAAGAGGAGAGAGGCAGTAGCTCTACACAGTGATCTGAAGACATGGGGGATGGGAGACTTGATAAGAGGAGAGAGGCAGTAGCTCAGCGACTAATGTGCGCATACACTTTTACATATGGGTGGTCCCGGGGATCAAACCCACTACCCTGGCATTACAAGCGCCATGCTATGTTCCGGCATTCTTCCGATGGCATTGAGGACTACACCACATCAGTCATTGGCTTCATCAATAAGTGCATCGATGACGTCGTCCCACAGTGACCGTACGTACATACTCCAACCAGAAGCCATGGATTACAGGCAACATCCGCATTGAGCTAAAGGGTAGAAATGCCGCTTTCAAGGAGCGGGACTCTAACCGGGACGCTCATAAGAAATTCCGCTACGCCCTCCGACGAACCATCAAACAGGCAAAGAGTCAATACCGGACTAAGATTGAATCGTACTACACCAGCTCCGACGCTCGTCGGATGTGGCAGGGCTTGCAAAATATTACAGACAAAGGGAAGCACAGCCGCGAGCTGCCCAGTGACACGAGCCTTACAGACTTCTATGCTCGCTTCGAGGCAAGTAACACTGAAACATGCATAAGAGCATCAGCTGTTCCGGACAACTGTGTGGTCACGCTCTCCGTAGCCGATGTGAGTAAGACCTTTAAACAGGACAAAATTTACAAGGCCGCGGGGCCAGATGGATTACCAGGACATGTACTCTGAGCATGCGCTGACCAACTGGCAAGTGTCTTCACTGACAGTCTGTAATAAAAACATGTTTCAAGCAGACAACCATAGTCCCTGTGCCCAAGAACACTAAGATAACCTGCCTAAATGACTACCGACCCGTAGCACTCACGTCTGTAGCCATGAAGTGCTTTGAAAGGCTGGTCATGGCTCACATCAACATCATTATCCCAGAAACCCTAGACCCACTCCAATTCGCATACAGCCCCAACAGATCCACAGAAGATGCAATCACTATTGCACTTCACACTACCCTTTTCCCACCTGGACAAGAGGAACACCTACGTGAGAATGCTATTCATTGACTACAGCTCAGCGTTCAACACCATAGTGTCCTCAAAGCTCATCACTAAGCTAAGGACCCTGGGACTAAACACCTCCCTCTGCAACTGGATCCTGGATATCCTGATGGGCCGCACCTAGGTGGTAAAGATTGGTAACAACACATCTGCCACGCTGATCCTCAACACGGAGGCCCCTCAGGGGTGCATGCTCAGTCCCCTCCTGTACTCCCTGTTCACCCATGACTGCATAACCAGGCACGACTCCAACACCATCATTAAGTTTGCCGACGACACAACAGTGGTAGGCCTGATCACCGACAACGATGAGACAGCCTATAGGGAGGAGGTCAGAGACCTGGCCGTGTGGTGCCAGGATAACAATCTCTCCCTCAACGTGATCAAGACCAAGGAGATGATTGTGGACTACAGGGGAAAAAAGAGGACTGAGCACGCCCCCATTCTCATCGACAGGGCTGTAGTGGAACAGGTTGATAGCTTCAAGTTCCTTGGTGTCCACATCACCAACAAACTATCATGGTCCAAACACACCAAGACAGTTGTGAAGAGGGCATGACAAAGCCTATTCCCCCTCAGGAGACTGAAAAGATTTGGCATGGGTCCTCAGATCCTTAAAATGTTCTACAGCTGCACCATCGAGAGCATCCTGACTGGTTGCATCACTGCCTGGTATGGCAACTGCTCGGCATCCGACCACAAGGCACTACAGAGGGTAGTGCATACGGCCCAGTACATCACTGGGACCAAGGTTCCTGCCATCTAGGACCTCTATACCATGCGGTGTCAGAGGAAGGCCCTAAAAATTGTCAAAGACTGTAGCCACCCTAGTCATAGACTGTTCTCTCTGCTACCGCACGGCAAGCGGTACTGGAGCGCCAAGTCTAGGTCCAAAAGGCTTCTTAACAGCTTCTACCCCCAAGTCATAAGACTCCTGAACAGCTAATCATGGCTACCCGGACTATTTGCATTGTCTTTTACGCTGCTGCTACTCTGTTTATTATCTATGCATAGTCACTTTAACTCTACCCACATGTACATATTACCTCAATTACCTCAACTATCCGGTGCCCCCGCACATTGACTCTATACCGGTACCCCCCTGTGTATAGCCTCCCTACTGTTATTTTACTGCTGCTCTTTAATTATTAATTATAATTTTTTACTTATCTATTTTTTACTTAACACTTATTTTTCTTAAAACGGCATTGGTGGTTAAGGGCTTGTAAGTAAGCATTTCACTGTAAGGTCTACACCTGTTGTATTTGGCGCATGTGGCAAATACAATTTGATTTGATTTGATAATTGGTCAAAAGTACTGCTCTATAAAGGCAATTGGGTGCCATTTCAGACAAATCCATGTACTATTTTAGCCAACTGTTCATTGACTTGCCCTATGGGTAATTGTTTTAACATTAATAAGCTGAGTTTGTGGCTAGCTTGCCGTCATTGGCTAACCCAGCCAGCCAGTCAGCCAGCCAGCCAGCCAGTCAGCCAGCCAGCCAGTCCTGTCCTGTCCTGTCCTGTCATAGTTATCTTTATATTATTGAAAAGTAAGCCATAATAAGGAATCGGAGAGTACGATACAATATAACTGTAGTGGATTATCAGATCGTATAGTATTCAGTTCAAATGTAGAGGAAGTGTATCTGCATTGTGGCAGGATTACATCATGTCATTCCATGAGTGCATTTCAATAACAGGGTTATGATTCCAATAGACAATGTTTTCCCTACTGTACAGTACTGTGGTGTCAACATGTTCTGTTTAATTCTGAGTCAACATCTCTGTTCTTGCTTCTGATGTATTTCTACTGTTCTGGCCCTGTTTATCATGCAGTTCTGGCCGCGAAACCAATGTCTGTCTCTCTGTCTCTCTATCTCTGTCTCTCCCCTCTCCCTCTCTCCCTCCCTCCCTCACTCCCTCCCTCCTCTCCCTCCCTCCCTCCCTCCCTCCCTCCCTCCCTCCCTCCCCCTCCCTCCCTCCCTCCCTCCCTCCCTCTCTCCCTCCCTCCCTCCCTCCCTCCCTCCCTCCCTCCATCCTCTCCAGACCCAGAGCCAGTGACAGGGGACATGGAGTCAGCCATGGCTGTGGAGCTCAACCCCTGGGTGGACTATGAGTTCAGGGTTGTAGCCAGTAACGCTATCGGGACAGGAGACCCCAGTGCCCCATCCAGGGGGGTCCGCACTAAAGAAGCAGGTAACTTCTCTCTCTCTGTGTGTGTGTGTGTGTGTGTGTGTGCGTGCGTGTAACTGTACACCAACACCACCTCTGTGGGTCCCTAATGGTTGAGTATAACTCCCCTTCAGGTGTTGGAGGTCTGGGTTGGGGTGTGGGACTAGTTGGTGTTGGACGTTGGGGTGTGGGTCTAGTTGTTGTAGGAGGTCTTGGTTGGGGTGTGGGTCTAGTTGGTGTTGGAGGTCTGGGTTGGGGTGTGGGTCTAGTTGGTGTTGGAGGTCTGGGTTTGGGTGTGGGTCTAGTTGGTGTTGGAAGTCTGGGATGGGGTGTGGGTCTAGTTGGTGTTGGAAGTCTGGGTTTGGGTGTGGGTCTAGTTGGTGTAGGAGGTCTTGGTTGGGGTGTGGGTCTAGTTGGTGTTGGAGGTCTGGGTTGGGGTGTGGGTCTAGTTGGTGTTGGAGGTCTGGGTTTGGGTGTGGGTCTAGTTGGTGTTGGAAGTCTGGGATGGGGTGTGGGTCTAGCAGGTGTTGGAGGTCTGGGTTGGGGTGTGGGTCGAGCAGGTGTTGGAAGTCTGGGTTTGGGTCTAGCAGGTGTTGGAGGTCTGGGTTGGGGTGTGGGTCTAGTTGGTGTTGGAGGTCTGGGTTGGGGTGTGGGTCTAGTTGGTGTTGGAGGTCTGGGTTGGGGTGTGGGTCTAGTTGGTGTTGAAGGTCTTGGTTGGGGTGTGGGTCTAGATGGTGTTGGGGGTTTGGGTTTCGGTCTAGCTGCGTGAGAACATACAGTATCTGACTACAGTTCAATCCAAAATAATTGTTTTCTCACTAAGCAAAAGCATGAATCTCACTCACGTGTTTTACTAACGTTTTTTTTTCTTACTCAAACTAGCAAAACAAAAGCACCCGTCTCAGCAGTAAACTAATTTAAAAATATAAATAAACAAAGCATTCATGAAATAAGTATATCCTTTTCAAAACGCTATGCAATAAAGTTGCTGGTAAAATAGGCGATTTACACTAGTGAACGTTGCTACGGTATGTGTGCATTCCAAATGACACCCTATGCCCTATGTAGTCCACTACTTTTGACCAGGGTTTGAAGCCTTCCACTTAGGACACAGCCTGTTTCTGTTCCGGACCGTGCTGACATATGGAATCATGTAGTAACCAAAAATGTTTTCAACAAATCTAAATATATTTTATATTTAAGATTCTTCAAGTATCCACTCTTTGCCTTGATGACAGCTTTGCACACTCTTGGCATTCTCTCAACCAGCTTCACCTGGAATGCTTTTCCAACAGTCTTGAAGGAGTTCCCACATATGCTGAGCACTTGTTGGTCAAATAGCCCTTACACAGCCTGGAGGTGTGTTGGGTCATTGTCCTGTTGAAAAGCAAATGATTGTCCCACTAAGCGCAAACCAGATGGGATGGCGTATTGCTGCAGAATGCTGTGGTAGCCATGCTGGTTAAGTGTGCCTTGAATTCTAAATAAATCACTGACAGTGTCACCAGCAAAGCATCCCCACACCATCACACCTCCTCCTCCATGCATCACGGTGGAAACCACACATGCGGAGATCATCCGTTCACCTACTCTGCGTCTCACAAAGTGGAACCAAAAATCTCAAATTCATACTCATCAGACCAAAGGACAGATTTCCATCGCTCTAATTTCCATTGCTCGTGTTTCTTGGCCCAAGCAAGTATCTTCTTATTATTGGTGTCCTTTAGTAGTGGTTTCTTTGCAGCAATTCGACCATGAAGGCCTGATTCACGCATGCTCCTCTGAACAGTTGATGTTGAGATGTGTCTGTTACTTGAACTCTGTGAAGCATTTATTTGGGCTGCAATTTCTGAGGCTGGTAACTCTAATGAACTTATCCTCTGCAGCAGAGGTAACTCTGGGTCTTCCATTCCTGTGGCGGTCATCATGAGAGCCAGTTTCATAATAGCGCTTGATGGTTTTTGCAAGTTCTAGACATTTTCCGGATTGACTGACCTTCAAATCAAATCAAATGTTATTTGCCACATGCTCCGAATACAACAGGTGTGGACCTTACAGTGAAATGCTTACTTACAAGCCCTTAACCAACAATGCAGCCCCCCCAAAAAATATATATATATTTGTAAAATAATCAGAAAAAATAACTAAAAAATCTGTACAAATATAAAAACAAAATAAAGGTAATGATGGACTGTAATTTGTCTTTGCTTATTTGAGCATTTATTTGGGCTGCAATTTCTGAGGCTTGTAACTCTAATGAACTCTTGGTCTTCCATTCCTGTGGCGGTCCTCATGAGAGCCAGTTTCATCATAGCTCTTGATGTTTTTTGTGACTGCACATGAAGAAACGTTCAAAGCTCTTGACATTTTCCATATTGACTGACCTTCATGTCTTAAAGTAATGATGGACTGTCGTTTCTCTTTGCATATTTGAGCTGTTCTTGCCATATGGACTTGGTCTTTTACCAAATAGGGCTATCTTCTGTATACCCCCCCCCCCCCCCCCCACCTTGTCACAACACAACTGATTGGCTCAAACGCATTGAGAAGGAAAGACATTCCACAAATTAACTTTTAACAAGGCACACCTGTTAATTGAAATGCATTGCAGGTGACTACCTGTCACAAGTGTCAGTGTAATGTGATGGATTGAAGTCAGGCGCAGGACACAGAACTCAATGAAAACGTACTTTACTGAATAAGTAAAGAATACAACACAGACTACCTCCACACAGGGAGGAACAAACCCGCTCACCAAACGGGAGGAACAAACCCGCTCACCAAACGACACACGAAACGAAAAACAAACACGCACAAAACACATTGGGAGCCGCTGGGTTAAATAGGGAAGGAGTAATCACATGGGGCAACAGGTATGTGACAATAGACAACAGGTAGATCATAGAAACATAGAACATAGATCGGCGGTAGCTAGTACTCCGGTGACGACGAACGCCGAAGCCTGCCCGAGCAAGGAGGAGGGGCAGCCTCGGCAGAATCCGTGACACTACCTCATGTGGCTGGTTGAGAGAACGTCAAGAGTGTACAAAGCTGTCATCAAGGCAAAGGGTGGCTACTTTGAAGAATCTCAAATATAAAATAGATTTTGATTTGTTTAACACTTTTTGGGTTACTACATGATTCCATATGTGTTATTTCATAGTGTTGATGTCTTCACTATTATTCTACAATGGAGAAAATAGTCCAAACAAAAGGAGGTGTGTCCAAACTTTTGACTGGTAGTGTATATATATATATATATATTTTTTTTAAAATATATTTTCCTTTGTTATTTCCCCCTAACCCTACCATCCTCCTAACTGAAAGGAAATCTTAACGCTACAGCATACAATGACATTATAGATGATTCTGTGCTTCCAAATTTGTGGCAACAGTTTGGGGAAGGCCCTTTCCTGTTTCAGCATGACAATGCCCCCGTGCACAAAGAGAGGTCCATACAGAAATGGTTTGTTGAGATTGGTGTGGATCGAACACGTTCGGGATGAATTCGAACGTCGACTGCGAGCCATGCCTAATCGCCCAACATCAGTGCCCGGCCTCACTAATGCTCTTGTGGCTGACTGGAAGCAAGTCCCTGAAGCAATGTTCCAACATCTAGTGGAAAGCCTTCCCAGAAGAGTGGAGGCTGTTATAGCAGCAAAAGGGGGGACCAACTCCATATTAATGCCCATGATTTTGGAATGAGATGTTTGAGGAGGTGTCCACATACTTTTGGTCGTGTAAAATATAAATAGTGATTTTTTTTATAATAAAAAAGTGTGTTCTAAATGGCATATACTGGTATTTTTCTACTTTTATGATTCCGTTTCGGTTTCTTGGGACAAGAGCTATGGGTCACCGATACTGTAGCTCTAGTGGTATTGAGTCCTGTTTTTCCACATTACAACTGGTCTTGAGCCTCTTGAAATGAGCAGCGCTATGGGTTGAGCAGAGTTGAACTGACTTGGTAAATAACAGTCAGCTATGGTCTTACAGGAGAGAATATATGACTTGTGATTGCTGGTGTTGTTTTTCTTGTGCCCTAACTTCCAGTCCCGTCGGTGGCCCCAGCTAACGTCAGTGGAGGCAACGGCCGCAGGCATGAACTGGTAACTTCCTGGGAGGTAAGGGCCTTTTTTAACCTCTACTCCACAACAACACTGCCCTCGCTAGCTCGCTCACACACACAGATATTCTCTCTCTCTCTCTCACTCACTCACTCACTCACTCACTCACTCACTCACTCACTCACTCACTCACTCACTCACTCACTCACTCACTCACTCACTCACTCACTCACTCACTCACTCACTCACTCACTCACTCACTCACTCACTCACTCACTCACCCTACCCTGTTAACCCCACTCCATAAAAACAGAACTCTCCTATTTCAGGTGCCTAGCTACTAGCATGTGACCCAGGAACTGTGTGTCTTTGATCCAAACCGAGGGCTCGAGTCAGAATAAGGCTATAAAGATAGCATATATACCCACAGCCTGGAGCTCCTACCCACAGCCTGGAGCTCCTACCCTCAGCCTGGAGCTCCTACCCTCAGCCTGGAGCTCCTACCCTCAGCCTGGAGCTCCTACCCTCAGCCTGGAGCTCCTACCCTCAGCCTGGAGCTCCTACCCTCAGCCTGGAGCTCCTACCCTCAGCCTGGAGCTCCTACCCACAGCCTGGAGCTCCTACCCTCAGCCTGAAGCTCCTACCCTCAGCCTGGAGCTCCTACCCTCAGCCTGGAGCTCCTACCCTCAGCCTGGAGCTCCTACCCTCAGCCTGGAGCTCCTACCCTCAGCCTGAAGCTCCTACCCAAGTTTGACGCGTTTACATATTTTAAAGTTTGGTTTGATAAGAGTAAGATTATAATACATTTGTCTCAATGTCCTGACGCAGGTATCAGCAGCGTTGCCTGTCTCAATGTCCTGGCGCAGGTATCAGCAGCGTTGCCTGTCTCAATGTCCTGGCGCAGGTATCAGCAGTGTTGCCTGTCTCAATGTCCTGGCGCAGGTATCAGCAGCGTTGCCTGTCTCAATGTCCTGGCGCAGGTATCAACAGCGTTGCCTGTCTCAATGTCCTGACGCATGTATCAGCAGCGTTGCCTGTCTCAATGTCCTGGCGCAGGTATCAGCAGCGTTGCCTGTATCAATGTCCTGGCGCAGGTATCAGCAGCGTTGCCTGTCTCAATGTCCTGACGCAGGTATCAGCAGCGTTGCCTGTCTCAATGTCCTGACGCAGGTATCAGCAGCGTTGCCTGTCTCAATGTCCTGGCGCAGGTATCAGCAGCGTTGCCTGTCTCAATGTCCTGGCGCAGGTATCAGCAGCGTTGCCTGTCTCAATGTCCTGGCGCAGGTATCAGCAGCGTTGCCTGTCTCAATGTCCTGATGCAGGTATCAGCAGCGTTGCCTGTCTCAATGTCCTGGCGCAGGTATCAGCAGCGTTGCCTGTCTCAATGTCCTGGCGCAGGTATCAGCAGCGTTGCCTGTCTCAATGTCCTGGCGCAGGTATCAGCAGCGTTGCCTGTCTCAATGTCCTGGCGCAGGTATCAGCAGCGTTGCCTGTCTCAATGTCCTGGCGCAGGTATCAGCAGCGTTGCCTGTCTCAATGTCCTGACGCAGGTATCAGCAGCGTTGCCTTTGTCGTGGAAATTACCACGAGGGACACCTGAAGTCAATCTTAAATGAATCATTCTTTATTATCAGCAAGCTGGAGAGGTCACAGTCAAACTTAGATGCATAAAGTACCGGTCTGAAGGGAGCTCTGCCGGGGAAGTCCCATTAGATCTCTTATATACTACTTACACAGACAAGTTACATGGTTCAAAGGGTTGGTTTCTGCATGTGACTGGCACCATCTCCTATCTTAACTTATAGAACATATTGTGGGCGTTCTGACAAAAGGTTAGAGGAGGGGGTCATGACCATCTGCCAAAAGGTCTGAGGAGGGGGTCATGACCGTCTGCCAAAAGGTCTGAGGAGGGGGTCATGACCGTCTGCCAAAAGGTCTGAGGAGGGGGTCATGACCGTCTGCCAAAAGGTCTGAGGAGGGGGTCATGACCGTCTGCCAAAAGGTCTGAGGAGGGGGTCATGACCGTCTTCCCCTTATATCTCTACCCAGCACCTACAGGAACCAATGATTGTATGAGACAAGATATACAATTCAAGGCTGTCTCCAGACTATACATTTTCCCTCCACATTCCCTACTTTTATCACTTCTATGATAATAATCGTTCAAAATGTATGAGATAGACACTTCATTCTGGGTTACACAATCTAATTAGCATGGTGATACTATCATCATAATAAAGGTTATACATCTATTAACGAGTGAATTTATCCAAAATACACAAACATACACAGCATGTTAATAACACAATTAGGCAAACTAAGCAAAAAAATAAACGCTGCAGCCCATTTGGCAACTTCCAAACAGGGATTCCAATCAAGTTGCAAGCATCTGGTTGTGGGGAATTATTCTTACTAACAGTGGCGATGTAGTCGGTGAGATCAGTCATATTAGAAGAGTGATCTGGGACAAAAGTGCAACATTCATTGCCAATGATTGCATGAGTGCCCCCCAATTTACACCATTTTTTTTTGTTCCCCATTCAATTGTTCCAAGGCATTTCGAGTAGCATTGCCAATTTTCTTTACGTGTCTAGGGATGTCAGGAATTTGGTCTAGGGCACATGCAACTCCATACCCAGAAAAAAAAAACACACCAAAGAACCTGGAGGCAGGTGCCTGAGTGTGAGTGATGTCAGCTAAAGACCTCTTATCTCTCCACATTCCAGGATGAGATTCCTCTCTCTCTCTCTCTCTCTCTCTCTCTCTCTCTCTCTCTCTCTCTCTCTCTCTCTCTCTCTCTTTGTCTCTCTCTCTCCTCTCTCTCTTCTCTCTCTGTCTCTCTCTCCTCTCTCTGTCTCTCTTCTCTCTCTGTCTCTCTCTGTCTCTCTCTGTCTCTCTCTGTCTCTCTCTGTCTCTCTCTGTCTCTCTCTCCTCTCTCTCTTTGTCTCTCTCTCTCCTCTGTCTCTCTCTCTCTGTCTCGCTCTCTCTGTCTCTCTCTCTCTCTCTGAATCATAGGACTTCTTCCTAATTATCAGTGTTTACATATTACATTTAAATGTCACCCAATGTCTCTAGCCTTTCTAGTGAGGGTGATCAGGCCTCACCAGAAAGTCAGAACAGAGGTCAGAGGTCATTCAACCCCATTAAGTGAGTGTTTCTTTCCCTTTTCTTCCCCTGTACCTCAGACTCATTTCAAACATTCCAAACATCTAGTGTACCAGGTTTACATTGGGGTTTTTCAGTACATTTCTTATCAAGAGAATTTACATGTGTGCAACGAAATCTCGGACAACAGATACTTCAGAATATTTCATTTGTGTGCCCTTTAAGGTGCATCCTTTCTAACCCTTTCTAACCCACTAAAACCAAAATGGAAATCAAACACAGTTTTGACACCACTAACAAATATTGATAACAGGTGTGTTGTGTGTGGGTGCTGGCGTGTGTGGTAAAACAAACAAAATGGCCGGGTCTTACTTAATTTGGGAGCTCCCTTAACAGCCGGATCCGAGTACCTTTATACTGTATAGTACACAGTCTCAATAACTGCTCTCCTAAGGCACCTGCCTCAGGAAGCCTTTCAAAGGGAGAGATACAGAATCATTGGTAAACCTGGTAGTGGACATTCATCAGTCCTGGAAGAAAATCAAGTTTACTGCATCTTGGGCAGGAAGTCTTCATAAAACATTGCGTATACAGAATCCTACTTCAGACACATCAGAGGATACAGTGTCCCGTTAAGATGTATTGGCACCTTCTAAAGTAAACAATCCCAGAGCCCCTTTCTTGTAATCTTATCATTTTGGCCTGTTGCATTGACATATGATCTGTACTGACTGTGACATCAACTAGTCAAAATGTGAAACCTGTTGTTTGACAAATCTGCTGGGTCCTTCAGAAAGCTGGTGCTTATCAGCTCAATATTCGGTACTAAAAACATTTACTTGGATCTACTTTAATTCCCGACACAGTTCCACGTAATGGAAACAGATTATTGTTTTAGATGACATGACCTTCTTACTTAACTCACTGGTGCTACCCGAATTACAGCTAACTTTTTCAAACAGAAATTTGCATCCTGTAGCACTAACTCCAAAAAGTTTTGGGACACTGTAAAGTCCATGGAGAATAAGAGCACTTCCTCCCAGCTGCCCACTGCACTGAGGCTAGGAAACACTATCACCACCGATAAATCTACAATAATCGAGAATTTCAACAAGCATTTTGCTACAGCTGGCCATGCTTTCCATCTGGCTACCACTAACCCGGCCACCAACTCTGCACCCTCTGCTGCAACTTGCCCATGCCCCCACCGCTTCTCCTTCACACAAATTCAGACAGCTGATGTTTTGAAAGCGCTGCAAAATCTGGACCCCTACAAATCAGCTGGGCTAGACAATCTGGACCCTTTCTTTCTAAAACTAGCCGCCGAAATTGTCGCTACCCCTATTACTAGTCTGTTCAACCTCTCTTTCATAACGTCTGAGATCCCCAGAGATTGGAAAGCTGCTGCGGTCATCCCCCTCTTCAAAGGGGGTGACACTCTAGATCCAAATTGCTACAGACCTATATCCATCCTGCCCTGCCTTTCGAAAGTATTCGAAAGCCAAGTTAACAAACAGATAATTGACCATTTCGAATACCACCGTACCTTCTCCGCTATGCAATCCGGTTTCCGAGCTGGTCACGGAAGCACTTCAGCCACGCTCATGGTCCTAAACAATATTATAACCGCGATTGATAATAGACAGTACTGTGCAGCCGTCTTCATCGACCTGGCCAAGGCTTTCGACTCTGTCAACCACCGCATTCTTATTGGCAGACTAAATAGCCTTGGTTTCTCAAATGACTGCCTCGCCTGGTTCACCAACTACTTCTCAGATAGAGTTCAGTGTGTCAAATCGGAGGGCCTGTTGTCTGGACCTATGGCAGTCTCTATGGGGGTGCCACAGGGTTCAATTCTTGGGCCGACACTTTTCTCCGTGTATATCAATGATGTCGCTCTTGCTGCTGGTGACTCTCAGATCCACCTCTACGCAGACGACACCATTTTGTATACATCTGGCCCTTCATTGGACACTGTGTTAACAAACCTCCAAACGAGCTTCAATGCCATACAACAATCCTTCAGTAGCCTCCAACTGCTCTTAAACACTAGTAAAACTAAATGCATGCTTTTCAATCGAACGCTGCTGGCACCCGCCCACCCGACTAGAATCACCACTCTCGACGCGTCTGACCTAGAGTATGTGGACAACTACAAATACCTAGGTGTCTGGTTAGACTGTAAACTCAACTTCCAGACTCACATAAAGAATCTCCAATCCAAAGTTAAATCTAGAATCGGCTTCCTATTTCGCAACAAAGCCTCCTTCACTCATGCTGCCAAACATGCCCTCGTAAAACTGACTATCCTACCGATCCTTGACTTCGGCGATGTCATTTACAAAATAGCCTCCAACACTCTACTCAGCAAATTGGATGTAGTCTATCACAGTGCCATCCGTTTTGTCTCCAAAGCCCCATACACTACCCACCACTGTGACCTGTACGCTCTTGTTGGCTGGTCCTCACTACATGTTCGTCGTCAAACCCACTGGCTCCAGGCCATCTATAAATCACTGCTAGGCAAATCCCCGCCTTATCTTAGCTCATTGGTCACCATAGCAGCACCCACCCGTAGTCTGCGCTCCAGCAGGTGTATCTCACTGGTCATTCCCAAAGCCAACACCTCCTTTGGCCGCCATTCCTTCCAGTTCTCTGCTGCCAATGACTGGAACGAATTGCAAAAATCTCTGAAGCTGGAGACTCTTATCTCCCTCAATAACTTTAAGCATCAGTTGTCAGAGCACCTTACCGATCACTGCACCTGTACACAGCCCATCTGAAATTAGCCCACCCAACTACCTCATCCCTATATTGTTATTTATTTTGCTCATTTGCACCCCAGTATCTCTATTTGCACATAATCTCTTGCACATCTAGCATTCCAGTGTTAATACTATTGTAATTATTCTGCACTATAGCCTATTTATTGCCTTACCTCCATAACTTGCTACATTTGCACACACTGTATATATATTTTCTGTTGTATTTCTGACTTTATGTTTTTTACCCCATATGTAACTCTGTGTTGCTGTTTTATTGCACTACTATGCTTTATCTTGGCCAGGTCGCAGTTGTAAATGAGAACCTGTTCTCAACTGGCTTACCTGGTTAAATAAAGGTGAAATAAAAAATAAAATAAAAATAAAAAACAGAACTGAGTAATAATAATTGGAAATTGTCAAGAACGTCTCTTATTCAATTACTCATACCTCTGTCCCACTGTGTCCCTTACAGCCTGTTTGAGTTCAGTGAGTACTGGCGGCCAATCTATTTGTCCTCAGGAAGCTTATCTCTAACCCAAACACCAGATTGCAGCCTCTAATATAATGTCCCAAGACTCAATCCCTCTGTTCGTCATGTGACCTTGTATTGAAACATTTATTTCTTCATATTACTAAGATATTATATTATTAGCGCGCTACAGTGGCTTGTGAAAGTATTCACCCCCCTTGGCATTTTCCCTATTTTGTTGCCTTACAACCTGGAATTGAATTTTTTTTTGGGGGGGTTTGTATTATTTGATCTACACAACATGCCTACCACTTTGAAGATGCAAAATATTTTTTTATTGTGAAACAAACAACAAATAAGACAAAAAATATATAAAAAACTTTAACCGTATCTTTATCAAATGATCCATAAAGGGACCAACCTGAACTTCTCAGAATACTTTTTACTTACGTACATCTACTTGTGGGTGTGCCAGTTCTATATTATGATAATTTTGTCCATTCTTACTTTATCAAATCTCTAGTCACCCATTATACTCTTCTTCACAAATTCTTCCTTTACATTTCTTACATTTTTAGTCATTTAGCAGACACTCTTATCCAGAGCGACTTACAGTTAGTGAGTGCATGCATTTTATTTCATACACTAGTGTTCTTTTCATACAGGGGTTTAAATATTTACACTAGTGTTCTATTCATACAGGGATTTAAATATTTACACTAGTGTTCTATTTAACAGCGTATTCGGGAATAGTACTTTCTCCTTTAATCTCTTCACATACACAATAACGCTATAAATCAAACTCCACTGGTGAGACATGTTATCCTCTGTTGAGACATATTATCCTCTACCTGTAGATCTGACAGGCGGTGGTGGACAGAACCCGTAGATAACGTCATCTGACCAGAGTACCTTTTTTCATATGTTTGGGGAGTCTCCCACATGCCTTTTGGCAAACACCAAACGTGTTTCCTTATTTTTTGTCTTTAAGCAATGGCTTTTTTCTGACCACTCTTCCGTAAAGCCCAGCTCTGTGGTGTGTACGGCTTAAAGTGGTCCTATGGACAGATACTCCAATCTCCGCTGTGGAGCTTTGCAGCTCCTTCAGGGTTATCTTTGGTCTCTTTGTTGCCTCTGATTAATGCCCTCCTTGCCTGGTCTGTGTGTTTTGGTGGGCGGCACTCTCTTGGCAGGTTTGTTCTGGTGCCATATTCTTTCCATTTTTTAATAATGGATTTAATGGTGGTCCATGGGATGTTCAAAGTTTCTGATATTTTTTTATAACCCAACCCTGATCTGTACTTCTCCACAACTTTGTCCCTGACCTGTTTGGAGAGCTCCTTGGTCTTCATGGTGCCGCTTGCTTGGTGGTGCCCCTTGCTCAGTGGTGTTGCAGACTCTGGGGCCTTTCAGAACTTGTGTATATACACTGCTCAAAAAATTAAGGGAACACTTAAACAACACAATGTAACTCCAAGTCAGTCACACTTCTGTGAAATCAAACTGTCCACTTAGGAAGCAACACTGATTGACAATACATTTCATATGCTGTTGTGCAAATGGAATAGACAACAGGTGGAAATTATAGGCAATTAGTAAGACACCCCCAATAAAGAAGTGGTTCTGCAGGTGGTGACCACAGACCACTTCTCAGTTCTTATGCTTCCTGGCTGATGTTTTGGTCACTTTTGAATGCTGGCAGTGCTTTCACTCTAGTGGTAGCATGAGATGGAGTCTACAACCCACACAAGTGGCTCAGGTAGTGCAGCTCATCCAGGATGGCACATCAATGCGAGCTGTGGCAAGAAGGTTTGCTGTGTCTGTCAGCGTAGTGTCCAGAGCATGGAGGCGCTACCAGGAGACAGGCGAGTACATCAGGAGACATGGAGGAGGCCGTAGGAGGGCAACAACCCAGCAGCAGGACTACTACCTCCACCTTTGTGCAAGGAGGAGCAGGAGGAGCACTGCCAGAGCCCTGCAAAATGACCTCCAGCAGGCCACAAATGTGCATGTGTCTGCTCAAACGGTCAGAAACAGACTGGGTGGTATGAGGGCCCGACATCCACAGGTGGGGGTTGTGCTTACAGCCCAACACCGTGCAGGACGTTTGGCATTTGCCAGAGAACACCAAGATTGGCAAATTCGCCACTGGCGCCCTGTGCTCTTCACAGATGAAAGCAGGTTCACACTGAGCACATGTGACAGACGTGACAGAGTCTGGAGACGCCGTGGAGAACGTTCTGCTGCCTTAAACATCCTCCAGCATGACCGGTTTGGCGGTGGGTCAGTCATGGTGTTGGGTGGCATTTCTTTGGGGGGCAGCACAGCCCTCCATGTGCTCGCCAGAGGTAACCTGACTGCCATTAGGTACCGAGATGAGATCCTCAGACCCCTTGTGAGACCATATGCTGGTGCGGTTGGCCCTGGGTTCCTCCTAATGCAATACAATGCTAGACCTCATGTGACTGGAGTGTGTCAGCAGTTCCTGCAAGAGGAAGGAATTGATGCTATGGACTGGCCCGCCCGTTCCCCAGACCTGAATCCAATTGAGCACATCTGGGACATCATTTCTCGCTCCATCCACTAATGCCACGTTGCACCACAGACTGTCCAGGAGTTGGCGGATGCTTTAGTCCAGGTCTGGGAGGAGATCCCTCAGGAGAACATCCGCCACCTCATCAGGAGCATGCCCAGGCGTTGTAGGGAGGTCATACAAGCACGTGGAGGCCTCACACACTACTGAGCCTCATTTTGACTTGTTTTAAGGACATTACATTAAAGTTGGATCAGCCTGTAGTGTGGTTTTCCACTTTAATTTTGAGGGTGACTCCAAATCCAGACCTCCATGGGTTGATACATTTTATTTCCATTGATAATTTTTGTGTGATTTTGTTGTCAGCACATTCAACTCTGTAAAGAAAAAAGTATTTAATACGATTATTTCATTCATTCAGATCTAGGATGTGTTATTTTAGTATTCCCTTTATTTTTTTGAGCAGTGTATATATATTGAGATCATGTGACACTTAGAGTGCACACAGGTGGACTTTATTTAACTAATTATGTGACTTCTGAAGGTAATTGGTAGCACCAGATCTTATTTAGGGGTTTCATAGCAAAGTGGGTGAATACATATGCACGCACCACTTTTCCGTAATTTTTTAATTTTCTATTTTTTGAAACAAGTTATTTTTTTCATTTCACTTCACCAATTTGGACTATTTTGTGTATGTCCATTACATGAAATCCAAATAAAAATCAATTTAAATTACAGGTTGTAATGCAACAAAATAGGAAAAACGCCAAGGGGGATGAGTAGTTTTGCAAGGAACTTTAATTGCATATCAAACGAATTGCTATATCCCCCTCTTACTATGTAAAACACTTTATATGAATCTAATAAATTATTATTTATTATGGTTCAATGTAGGTTTTTCCTTTCTTGTTTAAAAAGTGATTTGGTTTATTCAGTCGTCGGTTTCAGTTGATATTTCTTATATTATTTTATATAATTATTATATTTGTTCTTTAGTGTAAAATGTGGATAATATTTGGTACCGTCTCTTACATGAGTATGTCGTACCAAGTAGCAGTTAGTTGTTTCAGATTTCCTGCTTTAATAAGAGACAATCTTGTTATTACAACATTATTGTTATAAAGCTGTTACATGTTTGTTGACATCTGATGGACTATATTGTTGTGCGCCGACAGTTCGGTTGCTAGTTAGTGTGTGCGGTGCCTGCATGTTTTGGTCTTATCTGCAGCAGTGTGGAATGAAAGATTATGAAGCTGTAGTCTCCCTAGAGAGCGGTAATCATCATTAACCTTCAGTCTCCATCCAATCCCCCATAAAGCCATGCAGGGATGTTTAGGAACCACTGCTGTCCCTCTCCTTCTTTACAACACAACTTCATCAATCTGCAGCCACGTTACCACCATATTAGGGTGGAATGTTTGTCATCTGAGAGAGCACCTTTGGCTCTATCTCAAGAGTAGTGGGGATAGAGAATTGGCTGAGTCTCAAATGGCACCGTAGGGATCTGGTCAAAAGTAGTGCACAATATAGGGAATAGGGTGCCATTTCGGATGCAGTCATTGTGATTGTGCAGAGGAAAGGACGCATAGTCAAGTGAACAAAGCTGTAGGATATGAAATGGGGGCAGTTAAAGGTGCTATTGACTGGGGAGTGAGGGACCAGATGTGGATGTAGGTGATGGTTATACTTATTAAGTACACCATGCAGGTCCAACTGTCACTGATATATCACCTATGGTTCATGGTCAAAAGTTGTACACTATATAGGGAATAGGGTGCCATTTGGAACGCATGGCAGGAGAAGCACACCTTAGTGTAGCATTATGGGGGATAAAGGCCCAGGTTCCAGATAGTAGGATGTTTATCTGGGCTGTTCGGCAGTGCTCTGATGTTCGGCAGTGCTCTGCTCCAGATAGTAGGATGTTTATCTGGGCTGTTCGGCAGTGCTCTGATGTTCGGCAGTGCTCTGCTCCAGATAGTAGGATGTTTATCTGGGAAAAGAAGAGGACCATTCCAATCTACGGAGCTGTAGTGGAGCAGGTTGAGAGCTTCAAGTTCCTTGGTGTCCACATCACCAACAAACTATCATGGTCCAAACACACCAAGACAGTCGTGAAGAGGGCACGACAAAGCCTATTCCCCCTCAGGAGACTGAAAATATTTGGCATGGGTCCTCAGATCCTCAAAGGGTTGTACAGCTGCACCATCGAGAGCATGCTGACTGGTTGCATCACTGCCTAGTATGGCAACTGCTCGGCCTCCGACCGCAAGGCGCTACAGAGGGTAGTGTGTACAGCCCAGTATATCACTGGGATATAAGCTCCCTGCCATCTAGGATGTGTGTGTGTGTGGGTGGGTGTGTGTGGGTCGGGGGGGGGACTGCTAAGGCTGGCTAAGGGAGCAGCCATCACACACGCACACACGCACGCACACACGCACCCACACACACATTCATCCTGCTTAATAACCTGACTGAGCCCAATACCTTGGCTGCCCCAGCCCCACACACAGCCCAAGCCCCACCCCCAGCCCACTCACACGCTCTGGCTGCCAGAAGCAGCTCTCACACCATCCTGCTCCGTCTGTTTCAATATTCATCTCCATTGATCACAGACATGCTGCAGCCAGAAAAATGTAGCTGGATCTGGACCCAGGGCTTAGTCCCAAATGCCACCTTATTCTCTATATAGTGCACTGCTTTAGACCAGGACCCATAGGACCCATAGGGCTCTGGTCAAATGTAGTGCACTATATAGAGAACAGGGTATCATTTGGGACACAGCCCAGGATAAATAATATGACTCAAAATGACAAGTCCTGAGAAAGAGGGACACGTCACACATGTAAGTAGGTCATGAGGACATTGACTTGTGATGCCCTCCAAATGGATGAGGACCTCCAAATGGATGATCATCACTGATGAGTGATCAGTTCTTACATCAGTGTTCGGTTTAAAGTGATTCATCATTCCACTTAGTAAGGGAAGGGAATCAGTAGTAAGGGAATCATAGTAAGGGTATCAGAATCAATCAGTAAGGGAATCAGAATCAATCCACTTGTATCTATAGTAAGGGAATCAGAATCAATCAGTAAGGGAATCAGAATCAATCAGTAAGGGAATCAGAATCAATCCACTTGTATCTATAGTAAGGGAATCAGAATCAATCAGTAAGGGAATCAGAATCAATCCACTTGTATCTATAGTAAGGGAATCAGAATCAATCCATGTGTATCTATAGTAAGTGAATCAGAATCAATCCACTTGTATCTATAGTAAAGGAATCAGAATCAATCCACTTGTATCTATAGTAAGGGAATCAGAATCAATCCATGTGTATCTATAGTAAGTGAATCAGAATCAATCCACTTGTATCTATAGTAAGGGAATCAGAATCAATCCATGTGTATCTATAGTAAGTGAATCAGAATCAATCCACTTGTATCTATAGTAAGGGAATCAGAATCAATCTACTTGTATCTATAGTAAAGGAATCAGAATCAATCTACTTGTATCTATAGTAAAGGAATCAGAATCAATTCACTTCTATCTAAAGTAAGGGAAACAGAATCAATCCACTTCTATCTAAAGTAAGGGAAACAGAATCAATCCACTTCTATCTAAAGTAAGGGAAACAGAATCAATCCACTTCTATCTAAAGTAAGGGAATCAGAATCAATCCACTTCTATCTAAAGTAAGGGAATCAGAATCAATCAGTAAGGGAATCAGAATCAATCAGTAAGGGAATCAGAATCTCTCAATGTGAGAAAGACGGGGGTAGGTTTGAGGTTGGGAAAACCAAAGTCATGAGATGAACAGTCAACGTTTACAAAATATTCACACAATAGCTTACACCTCTAAGAATTTACCGACAGTAAACCCTACAAGTGCTTTATTGAGAGACAGGATATCTTCAGAAACAACACCAGTAAACCCTGTGCTATATTGAAAGACAGGATATCTTCAGAAACAACACCAAAGTGTTACTTGCTGATCACAATGAACAGAAGTGATGCTTGTCATCAAAGAGCATGACATTTACATTTCAGCCTGGGAAGCTACTGGGATTCAGCTGGGACTTTGTGACATTATGATTTAATTACTGTCTGTTTAGTGTTTCATTTGCAGACATTCATTTAATCATATCACCAAAGAGGTTATTGAAAAAAATCTAATGTAAATGAAGCATGCGAGTAATACAAAACGTAGTACATGGATGTTATTTCTAGATAAACCGCTGATGGTATTGTGTGACAGGGGCCGTAGACACAAGCGTCATTTCAAGGGAGCAGTGATTTACATTTTAACATTTTAGTCGTTTAGCAGACGCTCTTATCCAGAGGATTCGAACCAAGATCTCCAGGGGCACAGCTAGCACTGGGAGGCCAGTGATGTAGCGGTAAAGAAAATATGTGTTTAAACACTGTTCGCCCTTCCCCGTTCCTGAGTAAAGTAACGCTCCCTATATTTTCAATACATTTTTCCGGGATATAAACAAGGTATGTAAACAGAGTTTATGTGCGTTTACCCTCCACTACACCACTGTAAGGGAAGAATATATATGTACCTGACTGTCAGCTTGGGTCTCCTGCATGCCACAAAACTGTGTTAATCCACCGAGCTAGAGACTAACATTAGAATTAGTGTTCAAGCTAGATTAGATGAGATGCGCTTGTCTGCTTTGCTGCATGGTTGATTGGTCAGGTCTTCACTATTATTCTACAATGGAGAAAGTAGGAAAAATAAAGACAAACCCTGGAATGAGTAGGTGTGTCCAAACTTTTGACTAGTACTGTATGTTACCTCAGGGGTCCAACAAAGCAGAAGGGTTAAAGGGATGACATTTCCATATACTGTAGCTGTGACAGATTCCTCTCATTTCTCTACTCTGTTTTTGATTTGCTCTAGGTACAAGGTGATGTATATACAAGTTGCTCTAGGTACAAGTTGCTCTAGGTACAAGGTGCTCTTGGTACAAGGTGCTGTAGGTACAAGGTGCTCTAGGTAAAAATTGCTCTAGGTAAGAGTTGCTCTAGGTACAAGGTGCTGTATATACAAGGGTCTCTAGGTACAAGGTGCTGTATATACAAGGTGCTCTAGGTACAAGGGGCTCTAGGTACAAGGTGCTGTATATACAAGGGGTTCTAGGTACAAGGGGCTCAAGTACAAGTTGATCTAGATACAAGGTGTTCTAGATAAAAGGTGCTCAAGATACAAGGTGCTCTAGGTACAAGGTGCTCTAGGTACAAGGTGCACTCTGTACAAGGTGCTCTAGGTAGAAGTTGCTCAAGGTACAAGGTGCTCTAGGTACAAGTTGCTCTACGTACAAGGTGCTCTAGGTACAAGGGTCTCTAGGTAAGAGTAGCTCTAAGTACAAGGTGCTGTATATACAATGGGCTCTAGGTACAAGGTGCTGTATATACAAGTTGGTCAAGGTACATGGTAATCTAGGTACAAGTTGCTCTAGGTACAAGGGTATGTAGGTACAAGGTGCTCTAGGTACAAGGTGCTCTAGGTACAAGGTGCTCTCGGTACAAGGGGCTCTAGGTACAAGGTGCCATATATACAAGGGGCTCTAGGTACAAGGTGCTGTATATACAAGGTGGTCAAGGTACAGGGTGCTCTAGGTTCAAGGGTCTGTAGGTACAAGGTGCTCTAGGTACAAGTTGCTCTAGGTTCAAGGGTCTGTAGGTACAAGGTGCTCTAGGTACAAGGTGCTCTAGTTACAAGTTGCTCTAGTCAGAAGGGTCTCTAGGTAGAAGGGTCTCTAGGTACAAGTTGCTCTAGGTACAAGTTGCTCTAGGTACAAGGTGCTCTAGGTACAAGGTGCTGTATATACAAGGGGCTCTAGGTACAAGGTGCTCTAGGTACAAGGTGCTGTATATACAAAGTGCTCTAGGTACAAGGTGCTCAAGATACAAGGTGCTCTAGGTCAAGGTGCTCTAGGTACAAGTTTCTCTAGGTCAGGTGCTGTATATACAAGGTGGTCTAGGTACAGGGTGCTCTAGGTACAAGTTGCTCTAGGTTCAAGGGTCTGTAGGTACAAGGTGCTCTAGGTACAAGGTGCTTCCGGTACAATGTGCTCTAGGTACAAGGTGCTCTAGTTACAAGCTGCTCTAGGCAGAAGGGTCTCTAGGTACAAGTTGCTCTAGGTACAAGGTCCTCTAGGTACAAGGTGCTCTAGGTAAAATGTGCTCTTGGTACAAGGTGCTCTAGGTACAAGGTGCTGTATATACAAGGTGCTCTAGGTACAAGGGGCTCAAGATACAAGGTGCTCTAGGTACAAGGTGCTCTAGGTACAAGTTTCTCTAGGTCAGGTGCTGTATATACAAGGTGGTCTAGGTACAAGGTGCTCTATGTAAGAGTTGCTCTAGGTACAAGGTCCTCTAGGTACAAGGTGCTCTAGGTAAAATGTGCTCTTGGTACAAGGTGCTCTAGGTACAAGGTGCTGTATATACAAGGTGCTCTAGGTACAATGTGCTCAAGATACAAGGTGCTCTAGGTACAAGTTTCTCTAGGTAAAAGGTGCTGTATATACAAGGGTCTCTAGGTACAAGGTGCTGTATATACAAGGGGCTCTAGGTACAAGGTGCTGTATATACAAGGGGCTCTAGGTACAAGGTGCTCTAGGTACAAGGTGCTGTATATGCAAGGGCCTCTAGGTACAAGGTGCTCTAGGTACAAGGTGCTCTAGGTACAAGGTGCTCTAGGTACAAGGTGCTCTAGGTACAAGGTGATGTATATGCAAGGGCCTCTAGGTACAAGTTACTCTAGGTACAAGGTGCTCTAGGTACAAGGTGCTGTATATACAATTTGCTCTAGGTACAATGCACTCTAGGTACAAGAAGCTGAATATACAAGGGGCTCTAGGTACAAGGTGCTGTATATACAAGTTGCTCTAGGTACAATTAACTCTAGGTACAAGGTGCTCTCGGTACAAGGTGCTGTATATACAAGGGTCTCTAGGTACAAGGTGCTGTATATACAAGCTGCTCTAGGTACAAGGTGCTCTAGGTACAAGGTGCTCTAGGTACATGGTTCTGTATATACAAGGTGATCTAGGTACAAGCTTCTCAAGGTACAAGGTGCTCTAGGTACAATGTGCTCTAGGTACAAGGGGCTCTAGGTACAAGGTGCTCTAGGTACAAGGTGCTCTAGGTACAAGGTGCTCTAGGTACAAGGTGGTCTATGTACAAGGTGCTTTAGGTACAAGGTGCTCTATGTACAAGGTGCTCTAGGTACAAGGTGCTCTAGGTACAAGGTGCTCTAGGTACAAGGTGCTCTATGTACAAGGTGCTCTAGGTACAAGGGGCTCTAGGTACAATGGGCTCTAGGTACAAGGTGCTCTAGGTACAAGGGGCTCTAGGTACAAGGTGCTGTATATACAAGGGGCTCTAGGTACAAGGTGCTGTATATACAAGGGGCTCTAGGTACAAGGTGCTCTAGGTACAAGGTGCTGTATATGCAAGTTTCTCTAGGTACAAGGTGCTCTAGGTACAAGGTGCTCTAGGTACAAGGTGCTCTAGGTACAAGGTGCTCTAGGTACAAGGTGCTCTATGTACAAGGTGCTGTATATGCAAAGGGCCTCTAGGTACAAGTTACTCTAGGTACAAGGTACTCTAGGTACAAGGTGCTCTAGGTACAAGGTGCTCTATGTACAAGGTGCTTTAGGTACAAGGTGCTCTATGTACAAGGTGCTCTAGGTACAAGGTGCTCTAGGTACAAGGTGCTCTAGGTACAAGGTGCTCTATGTACAAGGTGCTCTAGGTACAAGGGGCTCTAGGTACAATGGGCTCTAGGTACAAGGTGCTCTAGGTACAAGGGGCTCTAGGTACAAGGTGCTGTATATACAAGGGGCTCTAGGTACAAGGTGCTGTATATACAAGGGGCTCTAGGTACAAGGTGCTGTATATACAAGGGGCTCTAGGTACAAGGTGCTCTAGGTACAAGGTGCTGTATATGCAAGTTTCTCTAGGTACAAGGTGCTCTAGGTACAAGGTGCTCTAGTTACAAGGTGCTCTAGGTACAAGGTGCTCTAGGTACAAGGTGCTCTATGTACAAGGTGCTGTATATGCAAAGGGCCTCTAGGTACAAGTTACTCTAGGTACAAGGTGCTCTAGGTACAAGGTGCTGTATATACAATTTGCTCTAGGTACAAGGGGCTCTAGGTACAAGGTGCTGTATATGCAAGGGCCTCTAGGTACAAGTTACTCAAGGTACAAGGTGCTCTAGGTACAAGGTGCTCTAGGTACAAGGGGCTCTAGGTACAAGGTGCTCTAGGTACAAGGTGCTCTATGTACAAGGTGCTCTAGGTACAAGGTGCTCTATGTACAAGGTACTTTAGGTACAAGGTGCTCTATGTACAAGGTGCTCTAGGTACAAGGTGCTCTATGTACAAGGGTCTCTAGGTACAAGGTGCTCTAGGTACAAGGGGCTCTAGGTACAAGGTGCTGTATATACAAGGGTCTCTAGGTACAAGGTGCTGTATATACAAGGGGCTCTAGGTACAAGGTGCTGTATATACAAGGGCCTCTAGGTACAAGGTGCTCTAGGTACAAGGTGCTCTAGGTACAAGGTGCTCTAGGTACAAGGTGCTGTATATGCAAGGGCCTCTAGGTACAAGTTACTCTAGGTACAAGGTGCTCTAGGTACAAGGTGCTGTATATAAAATTTGCTCTAGGTACAAGGGGCTCTAGGTACAAGGTGCTGTATATGCAAGGGCCTCTAGGTACAAGTTACTCTAGGTACAAGGTGCTCTAGGTACAAGGTGCTGTATATACAATGTGCTCTAGGTACAAGGCGCTCTAGGTACAAGAAGCTGTATATACAAGGGGCTCTAGGTACAAGGTGCTGTATATACAAGTTACTCTAGGTACAATTAACTCTAGGTACAAGGTGCTCTTGGTACAAGGTGCTGTATATACAAGGTGCTCTAGGTACAAGGTGCTCTAGGTACAAGGTGCTCTAGGTACAAGGTGCTCTATGTACAATGTGCTCTAGGTACAAGGTGCTCAAGGTACAAGGTGCTCTAGGTACAAGGTGCTCTAGGTACAAGGTGCTCTAGGTACAATGTGCTCTAGGTACATGGTTCTGTACATACAAGGTGATCTAGGTACAAGCTTCTCAAGGTACAAGGTGCTCTAGGTACAAGGTGCTCTAGGTACAAGGTGCTCTATGTACAAGGTGCTCTAGGTACAAGGTGCTCTAGGTACAAGGTGCTCTAGGTACATGGTTCTGTATATACAAGGTGATCTAGGTACAAGCTTCTCAAGGTACAAGGTGCTCTAGGTACAAGGTGCTCTAGGTACAAGGGGCTCTAGGTACAAGGTGCTCTAGGTACAAGGTGCTCTATGTACAAGGTGCTCTAGGTACAAGGTGCTGTAGGTACATGATTCTGTATTTACAAGGTGATCTAGGTACAAGCTTCTCAAGGTACAAGGTGCTCTAGGTACAAGGTGCTCTAGGTACAAGGTGCTCTATGTACAAGGTGCTCTAGGTACAAGGTGCTCTAGGTACAAGGTGCTCTAGGTACATGGTTCTGTATATACAAGGTGATCTAGGTACAAGCTTCTCAAGGTACAAGGTGCTCTAGGTACAAGGTGCTCTAGGTACAAGGGGCTCTAGGTACAAGGTGCTCTAGGTACAAGGTGCTCTATGTACAAGGTGCTCTAGGTACAAGGTGCTCTATGTACAAGGTGCTCTAGGTACAAGGTGCTCTAGGTACAAGGTGCTCTAGGTACAAGGTGCTGTATATACAAGGGGCTCTAGGTACAAAGTGCTCTAGTTACAATGTGCTCTAGGTACAAGGTGCTGTATATACAAGGTGCTCTAGGTACAAGTTACTCTAGGTACAAGGTGCTCTAGGTACAAGGTGCTGTATATACAAGGGTCTCTAGGTACAAGGTGCTGTATATACAAGGTGCTCTAGGTACAAGGTGCTGTATATACAAGGTGCTCTAGGTACAAGGTGCTCTAGGTACAATGTGCTCTAGGTACAAGGTGCTTCATATACAAGGTGCTCTAGGTACAAGGTGCTCTATGTACAAGGTGCTCTAGGTACAAGGTGCTGTATATACAAGGGTCTCTAGGTACAAGGTGCTGTATATACAAGGTGCTCTAGGTACAAGGTGCTCTAGGTACATGGTTCTGTATATACAAGGTGCTCTAGGTACAAGCTTCTCAAGGTACAAGGTGCTCTAGGTACAAGGTGCTGTATATACAAGGGGCTCTAGGTACAAGGGGCTCTAGGTACAAGGTGCTCTAGGTACAAGGTGCTGTATATACAAGGGTCTCTATGTACAAGGTGTTCTAGGTACAAGGTGCTCTAGGTACAAGCTTCTCAAGGTACAAGGTGCTCTAGGTACAAGGTGCTGTATATACAAGGGTCTCTAGGTACAAGGTGTTCTAGGTACAAGGTGCTCTAGGTACAAGCTTCTCAAGGTACAAGGGGCTCTAGGTACAAGGTGCTCTAGGTACAATGTGCTGTATATACAAGGGTCTCTAGGTACAAGGTGTTCTAGGTACAAGGTGCTCTAGGTACAAGCTTCTCAAGGTACAAGGTGCTCTAGGTACAAGGTGCTGTATATACAAGGGTCTCTAGGTACAAGGTGTTCTAGGTACAAGGTGCTCTAGGTACAAGCTTCTCAAGGTACAAGGGGCTCTAGGTACAATGTGCTCTAGGTACAAGGTGCTGTATATACAAGGGTCTCTAGGTACAAGGTGTTCTAGGTACAAGGGGCTCTAGGTACAAGGTGCTCTAGGTACAAGGTGCTGTATATACAAGGGTCTCTAGGTACAAGGTGTTCTAGGTACAAGGTGTTCTAGGTACAAGGTGCTCTAGGTACAAGCTTCTCAAGGTACAAGGTGCTCTAGGTACAAGGTGCTGTATATACAAGGGGCTCTAGGTACAAGGTGCTCTAGGTACAAGGTGCTCTAGGTACAAGGTGCTGTATATACAAGGGTCTCTAGGTACAAGGTGCTCTAGGTACAAGGTGCTCTAGGTACAAGGTACTCTAGGTACAAGGTGCTCTAGGTACAAGGTGCTCCAGGTACAAGTATCTGTATTATGATATTGTAAGCTAGATACGGGCGGCACGATATGCTCCTATAAGGCTCCTACTTGTATACAGTACAAATATTAATATCTACAGCAGGCTGGGCTGATATTTGAACGGATTAATGAACTTATGAATGTAAATGAATGTATTTGGTTCTTTACATGACCATTGTTGTGTCCATTGATTTGGGCTTCATGTCCAATCAAATAAAACATATCTTTCCTTGTTTTCCAGCCTGTGTCTGAGGAGTTTCAGAATGGCGAGGGATTTGGCTACATCGTGGCATTCCGAGCCAATGGTACGCGAGGCTGGAAGGAGAAAATGGTGACATCAGCAGATTCCACTACATACAAGTACAGAGACGAGACCTTCCCTCCCCTCACCCCCTTCCAAGTGAAGGTGGGAGTGTACAACAACATGGGAGACGGACCCTTCAGTGGAGTGGTCACTGTGTACTCTGCAGAGGGGGGTGAGTTCTCACACTCCCACATCTAAGGATGGCTTTGCAGGGGTTGGGAAGGTTGAAGTTCTTCAAAGAGAAGTGGCTCCTTCACCCCCTGTTTTATTTGTCCAATGTATTAGTGTTTGCTGAGGGGCTGACTTCTTATGTCATGTCCTAGGACAGGGTTCTTCAATTCCGGTCCTGGAGGGCCGAAACACCTCTGTTTTTCATCCTCTCCTTCTAATCAGGGGCTAATTCAGACCTGGGACACCAGGTGAGTGCAATTAACTACCAGGTAGAAATAAAAAACAGAAGTGTTTCGGCCCTCCAGGACCGGAATTGAAGAACCCTGTCCTATGAGTTCTTATGTCATGTCCTATGAGTTCTTATGTCATGTCCTATGAGTTCTTATGTCATGTCCTATGAGTTCTTATGTCATGTCCTATGAAAAGATCAGACCAAAAGATCAAAAGAGCACATCTTAGTCATCTAGGCAATGGGTTGCTTTGTTGATTTTGGAAATGTTGAACAGTTATTCAAAGAGAAGGACCTCCTACACTTAGGGGGCGTCCCAAATGACACCGTATTCCCTTTATAGTGCACTACTTTAGACCAGGGCCCATAGTAGTGTACTGTATCCTAGTCCCTTCATAGTGCACTACTTTAGACCAGGGCCCATAGTAGTGTACTGTATCCTAGTCCCTTCATAGTGCACTACTTTAGACCAGGGCCCATAAGGCACAGTTGTCAAACTCATTCCATGGAGGGCTGAGTGTCTGCAGGTTTTTACTCCTTCCTTGTACTTGAGTGATGAATGAAGATCACTGATTAGTAAGGAGTAGAGTGACTGAACCAGAGAACTCCCCTCACCTGGTTCTCTAGGTATTAAAGAGTGACTGAACCAGGGAACTCCCCTCACCTGGTTCTCTAGGTCTTAAAGAGTGACTGAACCAGGGAACTCCCCTCACCTGGTTCTCTAGGTCTTAAAGAGTGACTGAACCAGGGAACTCCCCTCACCTGGTTCTCTAGGTCTTAAAGAGTGACTGAACCAGGGAACTCCCCTCACCTGGTTCTCTAGGTCTTAAAGAGTGACTGAACCAGGGAACACCCCTCACCTGGTTCTCTAGGTCTTAAAGAGTGACTGAATGTACTGTGATGAGTATGTACTGATTGATCTTTACTGTGATGAGTATGTACTGATTGATCTTTACTGTGATGAGTATGTACTGATTGATCTTTACTGTGATGAGTATGTACTGATTGATCTTTACTGTGATGAGTATGTACTGATTGATCTTTACTGTGATGAGTATGTACTGATTGATCTTTACTGTGATGAGTATGTACTGATTGATCTTTACTGTGATGAGTATGTACTGATTGATCTTTACTGTGATGAGTATGTACTGATTGATCTTTACTGTGATGAGTATGTACTGATTGATCTTTACTGTGATGAGTATGTACTGATTGATGTTCACTGTGATGAATACAGTGAGGGAAAAAAGTATTTGATCACCTGCTGATTTTGTACGTTTGCCCTCTGACAAAGACAAGATCAGTCTATAATTTTAATGGTAGGTTTATTTGAACAGTGAGAGACAGAAAAACACATGTCAAAAATTTTATAAATCGATTTGCATTTTAATGAGGGAAATAAGTATTTGACCCCTCTGCAAAACATGACTTATTTGGTGGCAAAACCCTTGTTGGCAATCACAGAGGTCAGACGTTTCTTGTAGTAGGCCACCAGGTTTGCACACATCTCAGGAGGGATTTTGTCCCACTCGAACCTTCAGCTCCCTCCACAGATTTTCTATGGGATTAAGGTCTGGAGACTGGCTAGGCCACTCCAGGACCTTAATGTGCTTCTTCTTGAGCCACTCCTTTGTTGCCTTGGCCGTGTGTTTTGGATCATTGTCATGCTGGAATACCAATCCACGACCCATTTTCAATGCCCTGGCTGAGGGAAGGAGGTTCTCACCCAATATTTGACGGTACATGGTCCCGTCCATCGTCCCTTTGATGCGGTGAAGTTGTCCTGTCCCCTTAGCAGAAAAACACCCCCAAAGCATAATGTTTCCACCTCCATGTTTGACGGTGGGGATGGTGTTCTTGGGGTCATAGGCAGCATTCCTCCTCCTCCAAACACGGCGAGTTGAGTTGATGCCAAAGAGCTCCATTTTGGTCTCATCTGACCACAACACTTTCACCCAGTTCTCCTCTGAATCATTCAGATGTTCATTGGCAAACTTCAGACGGGCATGTATATGTGCTTTGTTGAGCAGGGGGACCTTGCGGGCACTGCAGGATTTTAGTCCTTCATGGCATAGTGTGTTACCAATTGTTTTCTTGGTGACTATGGTCCCAGCTGCCTTGAGATCATTGACAAGATCCTCCCGTGTAGTTCTGGGCTGATTCCTCACCGTTCTCATGATCATTGCAACTCCACGAGGTGAGATCAGTATGTACTGATTGATATTTACTGTGATGAGTATGTACTGATTGATCTTTACTGTGATGATTATGTACTGATTGATCTTTACTGTGATGAGTATGTACTCATTGATCTTTACTGTGATGAGTATGTACTGATTGATGTTCACTGTGATAAATATACAGTACCATGATGGGAGATTTGCACACTCTTGGCAAACTCTCAACCAGCTTCAATGATGAAGTCACCTGGAATGCATTCCAATTTACAGGTGTGTCTTGTTTAAAGTTAATTAGTGGAATTTGTTTCCTTCTTAATGCGTTTGAGCCGATCAAATTGGAGTGGGTCTAGAGTTTCTGGGATAATGGTGTTGATGTGAGCCATGACCAGCCTTTCAAAGCACTTCATGGCTACAGACGTGAGTGCTATGGGTCGGTAGTTATTTAGGCAGGTTACCTTGGGCACAGGGACTGTTTTCCTGTTCTGGAGTGTTCTTGGGCACAGGGACTATAGTGGTCTGTTTGAAACATGTTGGTATTACAGACTCAGTCAGGGACAGGTTGAAAATGTCAGTGAAGACTCTTGCCAGTTGGTCAGCGCATGCTCGGAGTACACGTCCTGGGAATCCATCTGGCCCTTCGGCCTTGTGAATGTTGACCTGTTTAAAGGTCTTCCTCACATCGGCTACGAAGAGCGTAATCACACAGTCGTCCGGAACAGCTGATGCTCTCAAGCGTGCTTCAGTGTTGCTTGCCTCGAAGCGAATTTAGAAATAATTTAGCTCGTCTGGTAGGCTCGTGTCACTGGGCAGCTTGCTGCTGTGCTTCCCTTAGTAATCTGTAATAGTTTGCAAGCCCTGCCACATCTGACGAGCGTCGGAGCCGGTGTTGTACGATTAAATCTTAGACCTGTATTGATGCTTTGCCTGTTTGATGGTTAGTCGGAGGGCATAGCGGGATTTCTTATAAGCTTCCGGGTTAGAGTCCCGCTCCTTGAAAGCGGCATTTCTACCCTTTAGCTCAGTGCGGATTTTGCCTGTAATCCATGGCTTCTGGTTGGGGTATGTACGTACGGTCACTGAGGGGACAACGTCATCGATTCACTTATTGATGAAGCCGGTGACTGATGTGGTGTACTCCTCAATGCTATCTGAAGAATCCCGGAACATGTTCCAGTCTGTGCTAGCGAAACAGTCTTGTAGCTTAGCATCTGCGTCATCTGACCACTTTTTTATTAACCGAGTCACTGGTGCTTCCTGCTTTAGTTCTTGCTTGTAAGCAGGAGGACAGAGTTATGGTCAGATTTTCCAAATGGAGGGTGAGGAAAAGCTTTGTACGCGTCTCTGTGTGTGGACAAAAGGTGGTCTAGAGTTTTTCTTCCTTTGGTTGCACATTTAACATGCTGGTAGAAATGAGGTAAAACGGATTTAAGTTTCCCTGCATTAAAGTCCCCGGCCACTAGGAGCGCCGCCTCTGGATGAGCGTTTTCCTGTTTGCTCATGGCCTTATACAGCTCATTGAGTGCGGTCTTAGTGCCAGCATCGGTTTGTGGTGGTAAATAGACAGCTATGAAAAATATAGATGAAACTCTCTTGGTAGATAGTGTGGTCTACAGCTTATCATGAGAAACTCTACCTCAGGCGAGCAAAACCTTGAGACTTCCACCAGCTATTAGTGTCTGTAGTGTAAATATTACAATTTCAACACCTCTATGCATCATTCTGTATCAATGTATCTTGTGTAAATATCTCAATTCAACACCTCTATGCATCATGCTGTATAAATATATAAGAGCTAGCATCAGTTATAGTGTAACACCATAATTCCTGTGTGTGTGTGTGTGTGTGTGTGTGTGTGTGTGTGTGTGTGTGTGTGTGTGTGTGTGTGTGTGTGTGTGTGTGGGTGTGTGTGTGTGTGTGTGTGTGTGTGTGTGTGTGTGTGTGTGTGTGTGTGTTTCCCTCCACAGAGCCCAGGGATGCCCCATCAGAGGTGAAAGCTTCCAGCATTTCCTCTTCGGAAATTAAAGTTACTTGGAGACCGCCCAACCCTGGTCATGGGAGACCACTTGGATACGAGGTGTGTGTGTGGGTGTGTGTGTGTGTGTGTTTGGGTGCATGTACTATATTCTCAAAGATTTTAATATTTTGCATTAGAGACATTTCACCTCTGTACTAAATACTAGGATAAAGGAAACAGTAATTCGAAAGAACCATGTCCAACTCTTCCTTTCTCTCAGGTGAGCTACTGTAAGGACAGTGAGCAGGAGGGGTCAAGGAACAAGAAGAAGACAGCAGGGAACGAGACGTCTATGGTGCTGACAGGGCTGGAGGGGAACAGAGTGTACCACATCACAGTCAGAGGCTTCAACAGTATCGGCCAGGGCCCTGCATCAACCGCTAGCACCGCCAGGACCAGGAAAGACCGTGAGTACAGCAACTCATACACTACCAACTCACACACTACCCACTCTCACACTACCAACTCTCACACTACCAACTCTCACACTACCAACTCTCACACTACCAACTCTCACACTACCAACTCACACACTACCAACTCTCACACTACCAACTCACACACTACCAACTCACACACTACCAACTCACACACTACCAACTCACACACTACCAACTCACACACTACCAACTCTCACACTACCCACTCTCACACTACCCACTCTCACACTACCAACTCACACACTACCAACTCTCACACTACCAACTATCACACTACCAACTCACACACTACCAACTCACACACTACCAACTCTCACACTACCAACTCTCACACTACCAACTCACACACTACCAACTCTCACACTACCAACTCTCACACTACCAACTCACACACTACCAACTCTCACACTACCAACTCACACACTACCAACTCACACACTACCAACTCACACACTACCAACTCTCACACTACCAACTCACACACTACCAACTCTCACACTACCAACTCTCACACTACCAACTCTCACACTACCAACTCTCACACTACCAACTCTCACACTACCAACTCTCACACTACCAACTCACACACTACCAACTCACACACTACCAACTCACACACTACCAACTCACACACTACCCACTCTCACACTACCAACTCACACACTACCAACTCAGACACCTAGCTCTGCAAAGTCCAGGAAACACAGTGTACACCAATACCAGCCATACTGTATATAGAGTCATTCCCTCATACCAGCCATACTGTATATAGAGTCATTCCCTCATACCAGCCATACTATATATAGAGTCATTCCCTCATACCAGCCATACTGTATATAGAGTCATTCCCTCATACCAGCCATACTATATATAGAGTCATTCCCTCATACCAGCCATACTGTATATAGAGACATTCCCTCATACCAGCCATACTGTATATAGAGTCATTCCCTCCTTTGATATACTGTATGTGCTGTTTATTGTAGCCAGCACCATTCCAGCAAGTCAAATTCCTTGTACATGTAAATGCCAATTAAATGTGATGCTGATTCTGATGCTGACTCTGATAAAGGTGATTCTGATAAATATAATTCTGATATGGAGACATTTTCTCATTCGACATGTTAATATTAGACATATTATATTTTATTTTGCGTACAAGAAACATGAATGTACCATAATTGACCTAACAGATTAAACCTCCCTGTGCATTTAGTTTTATTATTAACTGATAACTGTGCTTTCTCCTCAGCTCCAGTCCATCCTCCAGCCAATCTCATGTGGATTCAGGAAGGGACGAACGTGTCTCTAAACTGGGACCCAGTCAAGTCTAAAGACAACGAGTCAGATGTCATAGGATACAAGGTATGCCCACCTTACTGTACTCTACTGCCATTTCAGCTCATACTCATCCTATCTAGGAGCTGGTGTCCTGGCTCAATATCCATCCTGACCTGGTGTCCTGTCTCAATATCCATCCTGACCTGGTGTCCTGGCTCAATACCCATCCTGACCTGGTGTCCTGTCTCAATACCCATCCTGACCTGGTGTCCTGGCTCAATATCCATCCTGACCTGGTGTCCTGGCTCAATAGCCATCCTGACCTGGTGTCCTGTCTCAATACCCATCCTGACCTGGTGTCCTGTCTCAATACCCATCCTGACCTGGTGTCCTGGCTCAATATCCATCCTTTAATATATAATATGCCATTTAGCAGACACTTTTATCCAAAGCAACTTACAGTCATGCATGCATATTTTTTTTTTACATATGGGTGGTCCCGGGGATCGAACCCACTACCCTGGCGTTACAAGCGCCATGCTCTACCAATTGAGCTACAGAGGACCACACATATCCTGACCTAGTGTCCTGGCTCAATACCCATCCTGACCTGGTGTCCTGGCTCAATACCCATCCTGACCTGGTGTCCTGGCTCAATACCCATCCTGACCTGGTGTCCTGGCTCAATATCCATCCTGACCTTGTGTCTTGGCTCAATATCTATCCTGACCTGGTATCCTGGTTAAATACCAATCCTGACCTGGTGTCCTGGCTCAATACCCATCCTGATCTGGTGTCCTGGCTCAATATCTATCCTGACCTGGTGTCCTAGCTCAATATCCATCCTGACCTGGTGTCCTGGCTCAATACCCATCCTGATCTGGTGTCCTGGCTCAATATCCATCCTGACCTGGTGTCCTGGCTCAATATCCATCCTGACCTGGTCTCTTGGCTCAATATCTATCCTGACCTGGTGTCCTGGCTCAATACCAATCCTGACCTGGTGTCCTGGCTCAATACTCATCCTGATCTGGTGTCCTGGCACAATATCCATCCTGACCTGGTGTCCTGGCTCAATATCTATCCTGACCTGGTGTCCTAGCTCAATATCCATCCTGACCTGGTGTCCTGTCTCAATACCCATCCTGATCTGGTGTCCTGGCTCAATATCCATCCTGACCTGGTGTCCTGGCTCAATATCCATCCTGACCTGGTCTCTTGGCTCAATATCTATCCTGACCTGGTGTCCTGGCTCAATACCCATCCTGACCTTGTGTCCTGGCTCAATATCCATCCTGACCTGGTGTCCTGGCTCAATATCTATACTGACCTGGTGTCCTAGCTCAATATCCATCCTGACCTGGTGTCCTGGCTCAATACCCATCCTGATCTGGTGTCCTGGCTCAATATCCATCCTGACCTGGTGTCTTGGCTCAATGTCCATCCTGACCTGGTGTCTTGGCTCAATATTCATCCTGATCTGGTGTCCTAGCTCAATACCCATCCTGACCTGGTGTCCTGGCTCAATATCCATCCTGACCTGGTGTCCTGACTCAATACCCAACCTGACCTGGTGTCCTGACTTAATACCCATCCTGACCTGGTGTCCTGGCTCAATATCCATCCTGACCTGGTGTCCTGTCTCAATACACATCCTGACCTGGTGTCCTGGCTCAATATCCATCCTTTAATATATAATATGCCATTTAGCAGACACTTTTATCCAAAGCGACTTACAGTCATGCATGCATAATTCTTTTTTACATATGGGTGGTCCCGGGGATCGAACCCACTACCCTGGCGTTACAAGCGCCATGCTCTACCAATTGAGCTACAGAGGACCACCCATATCCTGACCTAGTGTCCTGGCTCAATACCCATCCTGACCTGGTGTCCTGGCTCAATACCCATCCTGATCTGGTGTCCTGGCTCAATATCCATCCTGACCTGGTGTCCTGGCTCAATATCCATCCTGACCTGGTGTCCTGGCACAATATCCATCCTGACCTGGTGTCCTGGCTAGATATCCATCCTGACCTGGTGTCCTGGCTCAATACACATCCTGACCTGGTGTCCTGGCTCAATATCCATCCTGACCTGGTGTCCTGGCTCAATATCCATCCTGACCTGGTGTCCTGACTCAATACCCATCCTGACCTGGTGTCCTGATTAATACCCATCCTGACCTGGTGTCCTGGCTCAATACCCATTCTGACCTGGTGTCCTGGCTCAATACCCATTCTGACCTGGTGTCCTGGCTCAATATCCATCCTGACCTGGTGTCCTTGCTCAATATCTATCCTGACCTGGTGTCCTGGCTCAATAACCATCCTGACCTGGTGTCCTGGCTCAATACACATCCTGACCTGGTGTCCTGGCTCAATATCCATCCTGACCTGGTGTCCTGACTCAATACCCAACCTGACCTGGTGTCCTGACTCAATACCCATCCTGACCTGGTGTCCTGGCTCAATATCCATCCTAACCTGGTGTCCTGGCTCAATACCCATTCTGACCTGGTTTCCTGGCTAAATATCCATCCTGACCTGGTGTCCTTGCTCAATATCCATCCTGACCTGGTGTCCTGGCTCAATACCCATCCTGACCTGGTTTCCTGGCTCAATACCCATCCTGACATAGTGTCCTGGCTCAATACCCACTCTGACCTGGTGTTCTGGCTCAATACCCATCCTGACCTGGTGTCCTGGCTCAATACCCATCCTGACCTGGTGTCCTGGCTCAATATCCATCCTGACCTGGTGTCTTGGCTCAATATCCATCCTCACCTGGTGTCCTGGCTCAATACCCATCCTCACCTGGTGTCCTGGCTCAATACCCATCCTGACCTGGTGTCCTGGCTCAATATCCATCCTGACCTGGTGTCCTGGCTCAATATCTATCCTGACCTGGTGTCCTAGCTCAATATCCATCCTGACCTGGTGTCCTGGCTCAATACCCATCCTGATCTGGTGTCCTGGCTCAATATCCATCCTGACCTGGTGTCCTGGCTCAATATCCATCCTGACCTGGTCTCTTGGCTCAATATCGATCCTGACCTTGTGTCCTGGCTCAATACCCATCCTGACCTTGTGTCCTGGCTCAATATCCATCCTGACCTGGTGTCCTGGCTCAATATCTATACTGACCTGGTGTCCTAGCTCAATACACATCCTGACCTGGTGTCCTGGCTCAATATCCATCCTGACCTTGTGTCTTGGCTCAATATCTATCCTGACCTGGTATCCTGGTTAAATACCAATCCTGTATATATCCATTTAATCACCCCCTGATAACTCATCCAACCATAGTATCATTCTGTATATATCCACTTAATCACCCCCTGATAACTCATCCAACCATACTATAATACTGTATAGATCCACTTAATCACCCCCTGATAACTCATCCAACCATACTATCATTCTGTATATATCCACTTAATCACCCCCTGATAACTCATCCAACCATACTATCATTCTGTAAATATCCACTTAATCACCCCCTGATAACTCACCCAACCATACTATCATACTGTATATAGCCAGTTAATCACCCCCTAATAACTCATCCAACCATACTTTCATACTGTATAGATCCACTTAATCACCTCCTGATAACTCATCCAATGTCACGATCGTCGTTAGAGGATGACCAAGGCGCAGCGTGATATGCGTACATTCTTTATTTTAAGTACACACATGAACCAAACCAACAAAACAAACGAAACGTGAAGTCCTGGGTTGAACACAAACCTTCCGGAACAAGATTCCACACCAAACTAGTGAAAACAGGCTGCCTAAGTATTTTCCCCAATCAGAGACAACGAGCTACAGCTGCCTCTGATTGGGAACCACCCTGGCCAACATAGATCTAAACGATCTAGAACACAACATAGAAACTAAACATAGAAAAATCCACACCCTGGCTCAACATATAAGAGTCCCCAGAGCCAGGGCGTGACATCCAACCATTCTATTATTCTGTATATATCCACTTAATCACCCCCTGATAACTAATCCAACCATAATGTCATTCCGTATATACCCACTTAATCACCCCCTGATAACTCATCCAACCATAATTTCATACTGTATAGATCCACTTAATCACCCCCTGATAACTCATCCAACCATACTATCATACTGTATAGATCCACTTAATCACCCCCTGATAACTCATTGTTATGTGAATTATTTAACAAACTATTTTAGTGTCTCTGTGCGTCTCCCAAAAGGTTGTAAGTTTTTTGGGATTTAAGTAACGGCCAGAGTCCCGGTCTGCATAGTCAGAGATATTTATTCATTGAGAATTCTGCCATCACAATTTCAGAGTCCATCTTTTATACTCATACGTCATACAAAAAGAAATCCCTCCCCTCTGTAGGCGGGCTGTAGTTTTCCACTCTAAAACTGCTCTACTGACCTTCAGTTCACACACACACACATATACACACATGCATACACACATACATACACACACACATATCCTACTCCCTGCATTACTCAGTTATTGCCGTTCTCACAATATTCTGCACCATGTTTTCATAACAGTTTCTCCCCTCCCTAAATTGGGAGGCCTCTTTTTCTTAGTTTCTCAGTTGTCTTTGTTGTCTGGCCTAACTCTTACTCACATTGCTAAATAGTGGCTCAATGCCATAGCCTTTACTGGTCCTACACTCACACATTTCTAACACATTATACACAGTTTCAGGGTGTAATAATTAGTCATTAATAATTAATCTATCAATTCCACCCTTTGACTAAATATTACACACATACAAAATATATGTTGTTATAGAAATGAATCACACTCATTGAAGTATATAAGTTGGTTTGCATATTAAAACATTACAGGTTCATCAGGTTACCCCATGATTAAAAGCATAACGTTACTTTTTAGCAATGGTAACTAGTACATCATACTTAAAATGAGACTTTAATACACAAAAGATCATTACAATAACTTTTAAACTAGAGATTTATAGTTCTAGGAAAACATCCAGTCTCAAATTATCTGGATCGTCGTCGTCCTCCACCAAGCCTGGTAGGTCATATCCTTCAGTTGGAGTCCGGGATTGGGCCGTATCTCACCATCTGTTGGGAAACCGCCTTGCTCACCAACCCTCAGACACAGGGAATAAGACAACATCCACAAAGAACAAGTATACCCATAGAAGCTATAACTTCACCCAGAATAGTTACAACAATAGTTTTCCATTTACCAAATATGTTATCAATCAATTTTCAATCAATTTTATTTTATATAGCCCTTCTTACATCAGCTAATATCTCGAAGTGCTGTACAGAAACCCAGCCTAAAACCCCAAACAGCTAGTAATGCAGGTGTAGAAGCACGGTGGCTAGGAAAAACTCCCTAGAAAGGCGAAAACCTAGGAAGAAACCTAGAGAGGAACCAGGCTATGAGGGGTGGCCAGTCCTCTTCTGGCTGTGCCGGATGGAGATTATAACAGAACCATGCCAAGATGTTCAAAAATGTTCATAAGTGACAAGCATGGTCAAATAATAATCAGGAATAAATCTCAGTTGGCTTTTCATAGCCGATCATTAAGAGTTGAAAACAGCAGGTCTGGGACAGGTAGGGGTTCCATAACCGCAGGCAGAACAGTTGAAACTGGAATAGCAGCAAGGCCAGGCGGACTGGGGACAGCAAGGAGTCACCACGGCCGGTAGTCCCGACGTATGGTCCTAGGGCTCAGGTCTCTCAGTTGGCTTTTCATAGCCGATCCTTAAGAGTTGAAAACAGCAGGTCTGGGACAGGTAGGGGTTTCGTAGCCGCAGGCAGAACAGTTGAAACTGGAATAGCAGCAAGGCCAGGCGGACTGGGGACAGCAAGGTGTCATCATGCCCGGTAGTCCTGACGTATGGTCCTAGGGCTCAGGTTCTCAGAGAGAAAGAGAGAACGAGAGAATTAGAGAGAGCATACTTAAATTCACACAGGACACTGGATAAGACAGGAGAAGTACTCCAGGTATAACCAACTAACCCCAGCCCCCAGGTATAACCAACTAACCGTTTAGGGAGCTATCAATACCAGAGTTCTCAGCCAGTTCGTTCGCCAGCGTGGTGAGTCCCTGAAGCGATTTGGTCACGGACCCGTCCGGTGCTGTATTGTTGGGGATGAAAGTACAGCACATAGATCCAAACAGAACACAAACTCCGTCCCGTTCAGCCAAAAGCATATCTAAAGCTATTCTATTCTGCCATGTCATTAAGCTAGTTGCCGCTGTCTGCTCAGCTAATCCCTTTATTGCATCACGAGTGTGGTTTATAAATCTTTGCTGGTTATAGTGAACATAATTCATCCAATCTACGTTTTTATTAATTGTTGACCACCAGAAAATACTTGATTCAAACCCAGCTGCGATCTGATTCCTAGCTTTAAATTGTTCTGGAACCCTCGAGGTACTGCTATCCCATCAATATATATCCTTTCATCAAAGGATCCCAGGAGGAGGTCCTACTTTCTACGTGACAACTCACCAGTCTCTGACACGTTAGATTTTTTGCATATGTAGGTGAGTTCACAATCTGTTATCACCACACAACCATCAGATGTCAGCACGGGCCTGGTTTTGGGTCCTAAAATCCTCTGGCTTCAACAAAGAGGAGAGATTAGTCATGGTCTCTTTAGGTGTGACATTCTCTGTGTGGGAGCAGGAGCTAAGATGCCCTACCCTGTATCCTATCCTTACTAGTCCTAGAAAAACAATAATAAGAATCCCCTGAGACTTCAAACGGAGGCAACCTAGGTCAGGGTGACTTTGTTATCAGGGGATACAGAAAGTGCAAGTTACTACAAGACTCTTTCACCACATTCCCAGGTGGCTTGCATGGAGGATAAACCTGACACAGAGTTAAAGCCTGTCAAGGGGAACGGAGTAGTTGTTAACCTTGGTTTGGCTGTCCTACAGGCATAACAGTCCTCTTTAGACCGTATACTGAATCCATTCCAACCACAGGTTAAAATCTATTTACTCCGTTTCCATCTGTACTACTTCCTTCAGGTCTATAGTTTGCACTGTCTCACTACCTCCCTCAGAGAGGTTTACTCTATAGTTGAAGAAGATATCTCACTTGTCAGGTCTGTAATTTTTTTTTAGCATAATTCAGACTTTCAGACAGTACCTACCCTCATATGGGTCGCACTGCCATTTCTGATAATTCCCTACTTCCACAATACTACACCTGTCCCTAAACAGTGTATGGAGATTGACATATCCCCCCCCGCTTGGTATAAGCAACTACATAGTCCCAGGATGTACATAGTGACATACATATGGTGATGTCCTTCCCTAAAGTCCCTAGTATTTCCCCTTTCCCTACGTCTAGCTGTCTCCTATGCCTTTTCAACTTGTGTTAGGTTAACTACCACTTCTGGCTGAAACAGGAGGGTCCGTGTGTGTTAGGAATATGGCCCCCACAATCAGACAGCTACCTACCGTCGGGAGACCTGTGAATCCCCACCCTCGCCCTGAGAACATGTCAGACGCCAGAAGCCAACCCATTGCTTCACCTTCTATTGAACTCACACAGGGATGATCAGACAGGGTAAGGGAATCTTCGTTAAGGAGCCAACCCCCGAGCCCTAGTGGTGATCGGTTCTTTCTCCTAACTCTGTGTTTGTTCGTCAGGTGTAACTGGGTTTACCTTTTTGCCATGTGTGACATGCACCCAGGTGGATCTAATAGGACTTGGTAGGGCCCTTCCCAACAGACCTGCTTCCAGTTTTTCTTCTTTAGGGACTGGATCCACACCTAGTCTCCTGGTTAGATAGAGTGGGTCACCTTCTCCTTTAGTTCACCTGTGGGGCACAAAACCTCTGACATACAGGTGTGGTTAATAAACTACCTTCTCACGTGTTCTGCTAGGGTGCTCTCTAGTTCTATGTCTGCCTGTCTGGTCCTGCCAACTGTGGCATTCTGTAAGGTCTTCCAAACACTTTCTCAAAGGGGGATAACCCATCTTCATCTGGGGTTACTCTAAATTTCTTCCCTTCACTCCGTGATAACTCTATAAAATCAATTTCCAATTGCTGGAAAGGGTACTTAGCCGGAGGATACTCACCCTGAGGTGCCCTTTGTCTGCCCTGGTGATTATTTTGAGCACAGATAACACATCTTTTTTTAAATAATTAGTAATCCCATGTGCAACAAAGTGTTGTCTAATCTGTTCTACCATCCATCCCTCCTTTTGACACATGTCACTGCCCATGTGTCAATATTATCACCTACCTAACAATCACTTAGGTAATATTGGTAATTTATCATCCAATTGCCATCCCTTATTTTTATTTATTGGTAAAATAAACTATCTTAAAGTCCTCCTCTCATGCCTTTAGAATGTACCAGTGTGGATGATTAATTAACACCAGAAAGTTAAAACAGAGTTCAGAGGCAATTGAAATTCCATCCCATAGTATACCAAACATTACCATTATTCTAAATATTTAATAAATGTTACTTATCCCAAGTGTTCATTAATCCTCATGACATTCATTCTCATAAGAAATCATATATACCCCAAACTCAGCCAAAACCTAAAAAACTCCATAAAATTCACTGTGTGCTCCTCTAAGACCTATCACCCTTGACCTGCTGAAACCCCCCCAAAATTGAAACAACAAGGCTTTATAAACATCATACTAGGTGTGTTGTTTTTTATTTGAAAACCCCAATTAAAAAACAACAACCAAACAGCCAGGTCATGAGGACTCCTGATTTCTCTCTTCCCCTTCTGCCTACAGTTTCTTAACTGGTGCCCTTTCCTTGCACAGTAACTACACGGTTCCTCACATTCTCTAGCAAAATGTCCCGTTTTGTCACAATTGTAACACTTCCACTCACTCCTGTCTCCACTATTACCATTTCCTTCTTGTCTGTCTTTGCTACCGTAACCTCTCTTCTCTCCTAGGTATTGACTAATAGTCTCACTGTCTCTAATTCAACACAAAACCCCATCATCCAATGTACTCCCAGCAGAACTGAAAAACCCCCAAAACAGACTGTGATTTCCAGGACACTGCACCTTTGTTTCTGGCCTCACTATCTCCCCGGGAATTGGCCCTCCCTCAAGGTCCCTCCCAATCTGCTCTTGGTAAACTGCAAACCTTTTATTGCTTCTGGTTTCATAGGGTATTGCTTCTGATATGGCCTATGATTAGATTTGGGTATCACCTGTACTGGAATTACCCCTTTTATTAATCCTACGTCTGCTGGACCCCGGGACCACAAATGCTCTGGAACTTCTTTTAAATCTGACTCCTGTTGTTCTGTCAACAGGTATTCCTCTCCTCAGCATCTGCTATTCTCATCTAAATGTACTATCTGTGGATGGGCTGTGTTGATCGCCACTCACAATATTGACCCAATCAGTGATCCTCTTACCCTTGGATACCCACTGGCCCATGTCTTTCCAGTCCTCTGCTGGCTCCTTTGCTAGGGACACATGTGGGCTCCATATTTCCCTGAACAGTCTCTGACTTTGGGGCCCTATTTCCACCTCCACTACTGCGTGGGTGTTGTCATAGTGAAACCATTTCAAGGCTATAGTCCTTTCTGTGGTTTTAAATAATGCTTTCTCATAGATTGCATCTGGACCTGGGTGTTTGTTATACCAGAGAGTACAGTGTAGGTCATCGGGGGACATTTTAGTGGGGCCTGGTACTACATCATCAGCAAGTTCCATCAAGGTTCGGGGAATATCAGTTATTCCCCCCCTAAACAAATCTTGCCTATCCCAATAACATGGCTCCCCTTCCCCACAGACCACCATATTGTCTCTGACTATGTGTACTTTCATTCCCCTCTCAGCGGAAATGACAGCCACATTCAATTTAGTCATTACATCACGTCCTAGTAAATTTACCCGACACAGCTTAGATATCAGGATGGGTATGGTTGCCTCTCATCCTGATTGGTCATGTTTTAGGGTTATTGGGGCTGATAACCTTTCAATAAATTGATGACCAGAGGCAGATCGCACTATGATTTTCTCCCCATCAATCCTGACTCCATCTGGCTTGTCTGTTGCACAGGTTGCTGTCCTGCAGGCTCCCGTATCACAAAGGAATTTAATTTTTATACCCATTACTGTCAATGTCAAATAAGGTTTATGTTCCTGTTGAAGTGCTAAGTCAATAGTAGCCAATTCAAACACCTCACAATTTGGATCAAAGGGTTCCTTAGTCTTCCCCCCACTAGAGTCTACTATTTCTCCCTCAAGGACTAGTCACGCCTTATCTTCCTCTTCCTCACGCTCAAAGCTGGGGGATGGACTTCTCTCTCTCTCTCTTCTATCTTTTCTCTCTTTTCTCTCCTGTCTGACTTTCTCTGCCCTTGTCCTGTACTCCTCTACCTCTGGCTCTTCCTCACCTTCATCTTCCCTTCCTCCTCCAGCCCCTTCTTCCTCATAGGGAGGGTGGGGGGGCAACATTATTCCCCTGCACTCTCCTTCTCCTCCCTACGTATTCATCATCTGGATTTTCTCTCCATGCCTGGTCTGCCAAGTTTGGATATAACCTTTCTGCCCTCTGCTCTGGGGGAGGCACGGAGACCTCAACCTTCACTTCTCTTTCCCTCTCACTCACTTCTCTTTTCTTCCTGCCTTCTTTCTTGGCTCTGTCCTGTCTGTTATTCTGCTCATGATGGATTGCATGTCTCTCTGAGGCTATTACACAATTCAGTTATTTTCCCAACATACTCTCCGTGATCGGCCCATGGCAAAAGTGTCCTCTGGGCATCCCCTGAAACCCACTGCCCTCTAACGGCAGCCCAAACCTTACTATTCCTGTTTCGGGGTGGGTCATTCCTTCTACCGCTCTGGCCACGTCCTCTGTGTTCATGGCCTGTCTGCTAAATGGCATATTATTATTATTACTGTATACATCTAAGGTTGCTGGGGCCCCTTTCATTCCCCGCCAATAGATTAGGTAAGGCTATCAGTGGGTACTGGCCCCCTCCTACTCTCTCTCTCTCTCACTGCTTATTTCTCCTTTACACACCTTATGTATCTGTTTAAGCATGGATTCGAGTTTATCTGCGTCTAGACGTCCCTCAAAACCATACCTCTCCCTCCACCTGGTTACATAATGGAGATTTCTTCTATCCCTGGATTCCATTTTAATTACATCAAGCATTTCTCGTCCCCAGTAAATTCTGGGACCTCTTGTGAGGATTTGCCCCCCCATGGATGGTACTGTTAAAAATCCCTTAGCCACCTCTTCTATATAACAAGTCAATTTAACAAGTAATTCAAAATAGCTTCACACAACAATTCCTTGAATCACCCCTTCCTGCATATGTAATCTTGACTAGTCCCCCAGAATTATCTCATACTTTTACAGAGGGATTGATCCCCACAATGTAATCTTGATAATTCCTGACAGTCTCATACAACAGGAATGGGTTCTCCCTCCTCTATACAACCACCTCTCCCTGTATATGTAGTCTTGACTAGTCCCCCAGAATTATCTCATACTTTTACAGAGGGATTGATCCCCACAATGTAATCTTGATAATTCCTGACAGTCTCATACAACAGGAATGGGTTCTCCCTCCTCTATACAACCACCTCTCCCTGTATATGTAGTCTTGACTAGTCCCCCATAATTATCTCATACTTTTACAGAGGGATTGATCCCCACAATGTAATCTTGATAATTCCTGACAGTCTCATACAACAGGAATGGGTTCTCCCTCCTCTATACAACCACCTGGAATTATTCATGTGACTTTTGAGCAAACATTAGGTCTCACACGTATACAACCTTACATGATTATTGGTGTTGTATCGGTAACATGGAGTTTATAAGGCTCCAGAACGGATAGAGTTACAGCAAAATCTACAGTTGTTTGTGACTTTTGACTTTACTAATATTCTATTTCTCACACATGCTACTTTAATTCCTTCTGGTGTACTTTTTGTATTTGTTTAACTCGGATTATTTGTTGACTGTTCAATAATCTCTCACAGGTTACATCCCATAGGTGTACTTTTAATAGTTCCTTCTATTTCAACACTGGGTAGTTTCTTTTGGTAATGGCCTATTACCGTGAATCATTACGGACCCACCAACAGGTTGACTAGTCCCCCAGAATTATCTCCTACTCTACGGAGGAGTCTATCCTCACAATGTAATCTTGATAATTTACTCCTGAGTGGCGCAGTGGTCTAAGGCACTGCATCGCAGTGCTAACTGTGCCACTAGAGATCCTGGTTCGAATCCAGGCTCTGTCGCAGCCGGCCGCGACCGGGAGACTCAAGGGCGGCGCACAATTGGTCCAGGGTAGGGGAGGGAATGGCCGGCAGGGATGTAGCTCAGTTGATAGAGCATGGCGTTTGCAATGCCAGGGTGGGGGGCCAGTATAAAAAAAATATATATATATGTATTCACTAACTGTAAGTCGCTATGGATAAGAGCGTCTGCTAAATGACTAAAATGTAAATGTATAATTCCTGACAGTCAACCCCACATTTCACTTAAAATGGCTACGCATTGATCAATTTGCTACTTTTCAATATTTTAGCAAGTCCTCAAATCAATTTCACCAAGTTAATGAATAAAGACTACTGACCTTATCCTTGCAGCCGAGATTCAATGTAGGTTTGGATTCCGTCACCGTCTCTGTCATTAATCAGGTGTCCTCTGGCCTGTTTTAACCCTTAATGTCAAAGGGCAGGACTTTCTATTTACGAATGTATCATTCGCCCGTCGAAAGTTTTCAGAGTTACCTGGAATGACAGAAACAGGGTATTGGAATCCGGCTCGAAGGACCAAGCTGTTATGTGAATTATTTAACAAACTATTTTAGTGTCTCTGTGCGTCTCCCAAAAGGTTGTAAGTCTTTTGGGATTTAAGTAATGGCCAGAGTCCCGGTCTGCATAGTCAGAGATATTTATTCATTGAGAATTCTGCCATCACAATTTCAGAGTCCATCTTTTATACTCATACGTCATACAAAAATAAATCCCTCCCCTCTGTAGGCGGGCTGTAGTTTTCCACTCTAAAACTGCTCTACTGACCTTCAGTTCACACACACACACACATATACACACATGCATACACACATACATACACACACACATATCCTACTCCCTGCATTACTCAGTTATTGCCGTTCTCACAATATTCTGCACCATGTTTTCATAACAGTTTCTCCCCTCCCTAAATTGGGAGGCCTCTTTATCTTAGTTTCTCAGTTGTCTTTGTTGTCTGGCCTAACTCTTACTCACATTGCTAAATAGTGGCTCAATGCCATAGCCTTTACTGGTCCTACACTCACACATTTCTAACACATTATACACAGTTTCAGGGTGTAATAATTAGTCATTAATAATTAATCTATCACTCATCCAATTGCTCAATATCTATCCTGACCTGGTGTCCTGGCTCAATATCCATCCTGACCTGGTGTCCTGGCTCAATAACCATCCTGACCTGGTGTCCTGGCTCAATACACATCCTGACCTGGTGTCCTGGCTCAATATCCATCCTGACCTGGTGTCCTGGCTCAATATCCATCCTGACCTGGTGTCCTGACTCAATACCCAGCCTGACCTGGTGTCCTGACTCAATACCCATCCTGACCTGGTGTCCTGGCTCAATATCCATCCTAACCTGTTGTCCTGGCTCAATACCCATTCTGACCTGGTTTCCTGGCTAAATATCCATCCTGACCTGGTGTCCTTGCTCAATATCCATCCTGACCTGGTGTCCTGGCTCAATACCCATCCTGACATGGTTTCCTGGCTCAATACCCATCCTGACATAGTGTCCTGGCTCAATATCCATCCTGACCTGGTGTCCTGGCTCAATACCCACTCTGACCTGGTGTTCAGCTCAATATCCATCCTGACCTGGTGTCCTGGCTCAATATCCATCCTGACCTGGTGTCCTGGCTCAATATCCATCCTGACCTGGTGTCCTGGCTCAATACCCATCCTGATCTGGTGTCCTGGCTCAATATCCATCCTGACCTGGTGTCTTGGCTCAATACCCATCCTAACCTGGTGTCCTGGCTCAATACCCATCCTGATCTGGTGTCCTGGCTCAATAACCATCCTGACCTGGTGTCCTGGCTCAATATCCATTCTGACCATCTTACTATTATGGCCTCCTAATCACCCCTTGATAACTCATCCAACCATACTATCATACTGTATATATCCACTTAATCACCCCCTGATAACTCATCCAACCATACTATATATATCCACTTAATCACCCCCTGATAACTCATCCAACCATACTATCATACTGTATATATCCACTTAATCACCCCCTGATAACTCATCCAACCATACTATCATACTGTATATATCCACTTAATCAGCCCCTGATAACTCATCCAACCATACTATCATTCTGTATATATCCACTTAATCACCCCCTGATAACTCATCCAACCATACTATCATACTGTATATATCCACTTAATCACCCCCTGATAACTCATCCAACCATACTATCATACTGTAAATATCCACTTAATCACCCCCTGATAACTCATCCAACCATACTATCATACTGTATAGATCCACTTAATCACCCCCTGATAACTCATCCAACCATACTATCATACTGTAAATATCCACTTAATCACCCCCTGATAACTCATCCAACCATACTATCATACTGTAAATATCCACTTAATCACCCCCTGATAACTCATCCAACCATACTATCATACTGTATATATCCACTTAATCACCTCCTAATAACTCATCCAACCATACTATCATACTGTATATATCCACTTAATCACCCCCTGATAACTCATCCAACCATACTATCATTCTGTATATATCCACTTAATCACCCCCTGATAACTCATCCAACCATACTATCATACTGTATATATCCACTTAATCACCCCCTGATAACTCATCCAACCATAATATCATTCTGTATATATCCACTTAATCACCCCCTGATAACTCATCCAACCATACTATCATACTGTATATATCCACTTAATCACCCCCTGATAACTCATCCAACCATACTATCATACTGTATATATCCACTTAATCACCCCCTGATAACTCATCCAACCATACTATCATACTGTATATATCCACTTAATCACCCCCTGATAACTCATCCAACCATACTATCATACTGTAAATAGCCACTTAATCACCCCCTGATAACTCATCCAACCATACTATCATTCTGTATATATCCACTTAATCACCCCCTTATAACTCATCCAACCATGCTATCATACTGTATATATCCACTTAATCACCCCCTGATAACTCATCCAACCATACTATCATACTGTATATATCCACTTAATCACCCCCTGATAACTCATCCAACCATACTATATATATCCACTTAATCACCTCCTGATAACTCATCCAACCATACTATATATATCCACTTAATCACCCCCTGATAACTCATCCAACCATACTATATATATCCACCTAATCACCCCCTGATAACTCATCCAACCATACTATCATACTGTATATATCCACTTAATCACCCCCTGATAACTCATCCAACCATACTATCATTCTGTATATATCCACTTAATCACCCCCTGATAACTCATCCAACCATACTATCATTCTGTATATATCCACTTAATCACCCCCTGATAACTCATCCAACCATACTATCATACTGTAAATAGCCACTTAATCACCCCCTGATAACTCATCCAACCATACTATCATACTGTAAATATCCACTTAATCACCCCCTGATAACTCATCCAACCATACTATCATACTGTAAATATCCACTTAATCACCCCCTGATAACTCATCCAACCATACTATCATACTGTATAGATCCACTTAATCACCCCCTGATAACTCATCCAACCATACTATCATACTGTAAATATCCACTTAATCACCCCCTGATAACTCATCCAACCATACTATCATACTGTAAATATCCACTTAATCACCCCCTGATAACTCATCCAACCATACTATCATACTGTATATATCCACTTAATCACCTCCTGATAACTCATCCAACCATACTATCATACTGTATATATCCACTTAATCACCCCCTGATAACTCATCCAACCATACTATCATTCTGTATATATCCACTTAATCACCCCCTGATAACTCATCCAACCATACTATCATACTGTATAGATCCACTTAATCACCCCCTGATAACTCATCCAACCATACTATCATTCTGTATATATCCACTTAATCACCCCCTGATAACTCATCCAACCATACTATCATACTGTATATATCCACTTAATCACCCCCTGATAACTCATCCAACCATACTATCATACTGTATATATCCACTTAATCACCCCCTGATAACTCATCCAACCATACTATCATACTGTATATATCCACTTAATCACCCCCTGATAACTCATCCAACCATACTATCATACTGTAAATAGCCACTTAATCACCCCCTGATAACTCATCCAACCATACTATCATTCTGTATATATCCACTTAATCACCCCCTTATAACTCATCCAACCATGCTATCATACTGTATATATCCACTTAATCACCCCCTGATAACTCATCCAACCATACTATCATTCTGTATATATCCACTTAATCACCCCCTGAGAACTCATCCAACCATACTATCATACTGTATATATCCACTTAATCACCCCCTGATAACTCATCCAACCATACTATATATATCCACTTAATCACCTCCTGATAACTCATCCAACCATACTATATATATCCACTTAATCACCCCCTGATAACTCATCCAACCATACTATATATATCCACCTAATCACCCCCTGATAACTCATCCAACCATACTATCATACTGTATATATCCACTTAATCACCCCCTGATAACTCATCCAACCATACTATCATTCTGTATATATCCACTTAATCACCCCCTGATAACTCATCCAACCATACTATCATACTGTAAATAGCCACTTAATCACCCCCTGATAACTCATCCAACCATACTATCATACTGTAAATATCCACTTAATCACCCCCTGATAACTCATCCAACCATACTATATATATCCACTTAATCACCCCCTGATAACTCATCCAACCATACTATCATTCTGTATATATCCACTTAATCACCCCCTGATAACTCATCCAACCATACTTTCATACTGTATAATGCCACTTAATCACCCCCTGATAACTCATCCAACCATACTATCATACTATATATATCCACTTAATCACCCCCTGATAACTCATCCAACCATACTTTCATACTGTATAATGCCACTTAATCACCCCCTGATAACTCATCCAACCATACTATCATACTGTATATATCCAGTTAATCACCCCCTGATAACTCATCCAACCATACTATCATACTGTATAGATCCATTTAATCACCCCCTGATAACTCATCCAACCATACTATCATACTGTATATAGCCACTTAATCACCCCCTGATAACTCATCCAACCATACTATCATACTGTATATATCCACTTAATCACCCCCTGATAACTCATCCAACCATACTATCATACTGTATATATCCACTTAATCACCCCCTGATAACTCATCCAACCATACTATCATTCTGTATATATCCACTTAATCACCCCCTGATAACTCATCCAACCATACTATCATTCTGTATATATCCACTTAATCACCCCCTGATAACTCATCCAACCATACTATCATACTGTATATATCCACTTAATCACCCCCTGATAACTCATCCAACCATACTATCATACTGTAAATATCCACTTAATCACCCCCTGATAACTCATCCAACCATACTATCATACTGTATATATCCACTTAATCACCCCCTGATAACTCATCCAACCATACTATCATTCTGTATAGATCCACTTAATCACCCCCTGATAACTCATCCAACCATACTATCATACTGTATATATCCACTTAATCACCCCCTGATAACTCATCCAACCATACTATCATTCTGTATATGTCCACTTAATCACCCCCTGATAACTCATCCAACCATACTATCATACTGTATATATCCACTTAATCACCCCCTGATAACTCATCCAACCATACTATCATACTGTATATATCCACTTAATCACCCCCTGATAACTCATCCAACCATACTATCATACTGTAAATATCCACTTAATCACCCCCTGATAACTCATCCAACCATCCAACCATACTATATATATCCACTTAATCACCCCCTGATAACTCATCCAACCATACTATATATATCCACCTAATCACCCCCTGATAACTCATCCAACCATACTATCATACTGTATATATCCACTTAATCACCCCCTGATAACTCATCCAACCATACTATCATTCTGTATATATCCACTTAATCACCCCCTGATAACTCATCCAACCATACTATCATTCTGTATATATCCACTTAATCACCCCCTGATAACTCATCCAACCATACTATCATACTGTAAATAGCCACTTAATCACCCCCTGATAACTCATCCAACCATACTATCATACTGTAAATATCCACTTAATCACCCCCTGATAACTCATCCAACCATACTATATATATCCACTTAATCACCCCCTGATAACTCATCCAACCATACTATCATTCTGTATATATCCACTTAATCACCCCCTGATAACTCATCCAACCATACAATCATTCTGTATATATCCACTTAATCACCCCCTGATAACTCATCCAACCATACTTTCATACTGTATAATGCCACTTAATCACCCCCTGATAACTCATCCAACCATACTATCATACTATATATATCCACTTAATCACCCCCTGATAACTCATCCAACCATACTTTCATACTGTATAATGCCACTTAATCACCCCCTGATAACTCATCCAACCATACTATCATACTGTATATATCCAGTTAATCACCCCCTGATAACTCATCCAACCATACTATCATACTGTATAGATCCATTTAATCACCCCCTGATAACTCATCCAACCATACTATCATACTGTATAGATCCATTTAATCACCCCCTGATAACTCATCCAACCATACTATCATACTGTATAGATCCATTTAATCACCCCCTGATAACTCACCCAACCATGCTATCATACTGTATATATCCACTTAATCACCCCCTGATAACTCATCGAAACATACTATCATACTGTATATAGCCACTTAATCACCCCCTGATAACTCATCCAACCATACTATCATACTATATATATCCACTTAATCACCCCCTGATAACTCATGCAACCATACTATCATTCTGTAAATATCCACTTAATCACCCCCTGATAACTCATCCAACCATACTATCATACTGTATATATCCACTTAATCACCCCCTGATAACTCATCCAACCATACTATCATACTGTATATATCCACTTAATCACCCCCTGATAACTCATCCAACCATACTATCATACTGTATATAACCACTTAATCACCCCCTGATAACTCATCCAACCATACTATATATATATCCACTTAATCACCCCCTGATAACTCATCCAACCATACTATCATTCTGTATATATCCACTTAATCACCCCCTGATAACTCATCCAACCATACTTTCATACTGTATATATCCACTTAATCACCCCCTGATAACTCATCCAACCATATTATCATTCTGTATATATCCACTTAATCACCCCCTGATAACTCATCCAACCATACTATCATACTGTATATATCCACTTAATCACCCCCTGATAACTAATCCAACCATACTATCATACTATATATATCCACTTAATCACCCCCTGATAACTCATCCAACCATACTATCATTCTGTATATATCCACTTAATCACCCCCTGATAACTCATCCAACCATACTATCATACTGTAAATAGCCACTTAATTACCCCCTGATAACTCATCCAACCATACTATCATACTGTATATATCCACTTAATCACCCCCTGATAACTCATCCAACCATACTATCATACTGAATTGATCCACTTAATCACCCCCTGATAACTCATCCAACCATACTATCATACTGTATAGATCCACTTAATCACCCCCTGATAACTCATCCAACCATACTATCATACTGTATAGATCCACTTAATCACCCCCTGATAACTCATCCAACCATACTATCATACTGTATATATCCACTTAATCACCCCCTGATAACTCATCCAACCATACTATCATACTGTATATATCCACTTAATCACCCCTTGATAACTCATCCAACCATACTATCATAATGTATATATCCACTTAATCACCCCCTGATAACTCATCCAACCATACTATCATACTGTATATAACCACTTAATCACCCCCTGATAACTCATCCAACCATACTATCATACTGTATAGATCCACTTAATCACCCCCTGATAACTCATCCAACCATACTATCATACTGTATATGGTCCTCTGTAGCTCAGCTGGTAGAGCACGGCGCTTCTAACGCCAAGGTAGTGGGTTCGATCCCCGGACAACCCATACACAAAAAAAATTATAATGTATGCACGCATGACTGTAAGTTGCTTTGGATAAAAGCGTCTGCTAATTGGCATATTATATTATTTATCCACTTAATCACCCCCTGATAACTCATCCAACCAAACTATCATACTGTATATATCCACTTAATCACCCCCTGATAACTCATCCAACCATACTATCATTCTGTATATAGCCACTTAATCACCCCCTGATAACTCATCCAACCATACTATCATACTATATATATCCACTTAATCACCCCCTGATAACTCATCCAACCATACTATCATACTGTAAATATCCACTTAATCACCCCCTGATAACTCATCCAACCATACTATCATTCTGTATATAGCCACTTAATCACCCCCTGATAACTCATCCAACCATACTATCATTCTGTATATATCCACTTAATCACCCCCTGATAACTCATCCAACCATACTATCATTCTGTATATATCCACTTAATCACCCCCTGATAACTCATCCAACCATACTTTCATACTGTATATATCCACTTAATCACCCCCTGATAACTCATCCAACCAAACTATCATACTGTATATAGCCACTTAATCACCCCCTGATAACTCATCCAACCATACTATCATACTGAATAGATCCACTTAATCACCCCCTGATAACTCATCCAACCATACTATCATACTGTATAGATCCACTTAATCACCCCCTGATAACTCATCCAACCATACTATCATACTGTAAATAGCCACTTAATCACCCCCTGATAACTCATCCAACCATACTATCATACTGTATATATTCACTTAATCACCCCCTGATAACTCATCCAACCATACTATCATACTGTAAATAGCCACTTAATCACCCCCTGATAACTCATCCAACCATACTATCATTCTGTATATATCCACTTAATCACCCCCTTATAACTCATCCAACCATGCTATCATACTGTATATATCCACTTAATCACCCCCTGATAACTCATCCAACCATACTATCATTCTGTATTAATCCACTTAATCACCCCCTGAGAACTCATCCAACCATACTATCATACTGTATATATCCACTTAATCACCCCCTGATAACTCATCCAACCATACTATATATATCCACTTAATCACCTCCTGATAACTCATCCAACCATACTATATATATCCACTTAATCACCCCCTGATAACTCATCCAACCATACTATATATATCCACCTAATCACCCCCTGATAACTCATCCAACCATACTATCATTCTGTATATATCCACTTAATCACCCCCTGATAACTCATCCAACCATACTATCATTCTGTATATATCCACTTAATCACCCCCTGATAACTCATCCAACCATACTTTCATACTGTATATATCCACTTAATCACCCCCTGATAACTCATCCAACCAAACTATCATACTGTATATAGCCACTTAATCACCCCCTGATAACTCATCCAACCATACTATCATACTGAATAGATCCACTTAATCACCCCCTGATAACTCATCCAACCATACTATCATACTGTATAGATCCACTTAATCACCCCCTGATAACTCATCCAACCATACTATCATACTGTAAATAGCCACTTAATCACCCCCTGATAACTCATCCAACCATACTATCATACTGTATATATTCACTTAATCACCCCCTGATAACTCATCCAACCATACTATCATACTGTAAATAGCCACTTAATCACCCCCTGATAACTCATCCAACCATACTATCATTCTGTATATATCCACTTAATCACCCCCTTATAACTCATCCAACCATGCTATCATACTGTATATATCCACTTAATCACCCCCTGATAACTCATCCAACCATACTATCATTCTGTATATATCCACTTAATCACCCCCTGAGAACTCATCCAACCATACTATCATACTGTATATATCCACTTAATCACCCCCTGATAACTCATCCAACCATACTATATATATCCACTTAATCACCTCCTGATAACTCATCCAACCATACTATATATATCCACTTAATCACCCCCTGATAACTCATCCAACCATACTATATATATCCACCTAATCACCCCCTGATAACTCATCCAACCATACTATCATACTGTATATATCCACTTAATCACCCCCTGATAACTCATCCAACCATACTATCATTCTGTATATATCCACTTAATCACCCCCTGATAACTCATCCAACCATACTATCATTCTGTATATATCCACTTAATCACCCCCTGATAACTCATCCAACCATACTATCATACTGTAAATAGCCACTTAATCACCCCCTGATAACTCATCCAACCATACTATCATACTGTAAATAGCCACTTAATCACCCCCTGATAACTCATCCAACCATACTATCATACTGTATATATTCACTTAATCACCCCCTGATAACTCATCCAACCATACTATCATACTGTAAATAGCCACTTAATCACCCCCTGATAACTCATCCAACCATACTATCATTCTGTATATATCCACTTAATCACCCCCTTATAACTCATCCAACCATGCTATCATACTGTATATATCCACTTAATCACCCCCTGATAACTCATCCAACCATACTATCATTCTGTATTAATCCACTTAATCACCCCCTGAGAACTCATCCAACCATACTATCATACTGTATATATCCACTTAATCACCCCCTGATAACTCATCCAACCATACTATATATATCCACTTAATCACCTCCTGATAACTCATCCAACCATACTATATATATCCACTTAATCACCCCCTGATAACTCATCCAACCATACTATATATATCCACCTAATCACCCCCTGATAACTCATCCAACCATACTATCATTCTGTATATATCCACTTAATCACCCCCTGATAACTCATCCAACCATACTATCATTCTGTATATATCCACTTAATCACCCCCTGATAACTCATCCAACCATACTTTCATACTGTATATATCCACTTAATCACCCCCTGATAACTCATCCAACCAAACTATCATACTGTATATAGCCACTTAATCACCCCCTGATAACTCATCCAACCATACTATCATACTGAATAGATCCACTTAATCACCCCCTGATAACTCATCCAACCATACTATCATACTGTATAGATCCACTTAATCACCCCCTGATAACTCATCCAACCATACTATCATACTGTAAATAGCCACTTAATCACCCCCTGATAACTCATCCAACCATACTATCATACTGTATAGATCCACTTAATCACCCCCTGATAACTCATCCAACCATACTATCATACTGTAAATAGCCACTTAATCACCCCCTGATAACTCATCCAACCATACTATCATACTGTATATATTCACTTAATCACCCCCTGATAACTCATCCAACCATACTATCATACTGTAAATAGCCACTTAATCACCCCCTGATAACTCATCCAACCATACTATCATTCTGTATATATCCACTTAATCACCCCCTTATAACTCATCCAACCATGCTATCATACTGTATATATCCACTTAATCACCCCCTGATAACTCATCCAACCATACTATCATTCTGTATTAATCCACTTAATCACCACCTGAGAACTCATCCAACCATACTATCATACTGTATATATCCACTTAATCACCCCCTGATAACTCATCCAACCATACTATATATATCCACTTAATCACCTCCTGATAACTCATCCAACCATACTATATATATCCACTTAATCACCCCCTGATAACTCATCCAACCATACTATATATATCCACCTAATCACCCCCTGATAACTCATCCAACCATACTATCATTCTGTATATATCCACTTAATCACCCCCTGATAACTCATCCAACCATACTATCATTCTGTATATATCCACTTAATCACCCCCTGATAACTCATCCAACCATACTTTCATACTGTATATATCCACTTAATCACCCCCTGATAACTCATCCAACCAAACTATCATACTGTATATAGCCACTTAATCACCCCCTGATAACTCATCCAACCATACTATCATACTGAATAGATCCACTTAATCACCCCCTGATAACTCATCCAACCATACTATCATACTGTATAGATCCACTTAATCACCCCCTGATAACTCATCCAACCATACTATCATACTGTAAATAGCCACTTAATCACCCCCTGATAACTCATCCAACCATACTATCATACTGTATATATTCACTTAATCACCCCCTGATAACTCATCCAACCATACTATCATACTGTAAATAGCCACTTAATCACCCCCTGATAACTCATCCAACCATACTATCATTCTGTATATATCCACTTAATCACCCCCTTATAACTCATCCAACCATGCTATCATACTGTATATATCCACTTAATCACCCCCTGATAACTCATCCAACCATACTATCATTCTGTATATATCCACTTAATCACCCCCTGAGAACTCATCCAACCATACTATCATACTGTATATATCCACTTAATCACCCCCTGATAACTCATCCAACCATACTATATATATCCACTTAATCACCTCCTGATAACTCATCCAACCATACTATATATATCCACTTAATCACCCCCTGATAACTCATCCAACCATACTATATATATCCACCTAATCACCCCCTGATAACTCATCCAACCATACTATCATACTGTATATATCCACTTAATCACCCCCTGATAACTCATCCAACCATACTATCATTCTGTATATATCCACTTAATCACCCCCTGATAACTCATCCAACCATACTATCATTCTGTATATATCCACTTAATCACCCCCTGATAACTCATCCAACCATACTATCATACTGTAAATAGCCACTTAATCACCCCCTGATAACTCATCCAACCATACTATCATACTGTAAATAGCCACTTAATCACCCCCTGATAACTCATCCAACCATACTATCATACTGTATATATTCACTTAATCACCCCCTGATAACTCATCCAACCATACTATCATACTGTAAATAGCCACTTAATCACCCCCTGATAACTCATCCAACCATACTATCATTCTGTATATATCCACTTAATCACCCCCTTATAACTCATCCAACCATGCTATCATACTGTATATATCCACTTAATCACCCCCTGATAACTCATCCAACCATACTATCATTCTGTATTAATCCACTTAATCACCCCCTGAGAACTCATCCAACCATACTATCATACTGTATATATCCACTTAATCACCCCCTGATAACTCATCCAACCATACTATATATATCCACTTAATCACCTCCTGATAACTCATCCAACCATACTATATATATCCACTTAATCACCCCCTGATAACTCATCCAACCATACTATATATATCCACCTAATCACCCCCTGATAACTCATCCAACCATACTATCATTCTGTATATATCCACTTAATCACCCCCTGATAACTCATCCAACCATACTATCATTCTGTATATATCCACTTAATCACCCCCTGATAACTCATCCAACCATACTTTCATACTGTATATATCCACTTAATCACCCCCTGATAACTCATCCAACCAAACTATCATACTGTATATAGCCACTTAATCACCCCCTGATAACTCATCCAACCATACTATGATACTGAATAGATCCACTTAATCACCCCCTGATAACTCATCCAACCATACTATCATACTGTATAGATCCACTTAATCACCCCCTGATAACTCATCCAACCATACTATCATACTGTAAATAGCCACTTAATCACCCCCTGATAACTCATCCAACCATACTATCATACTGTATATATTCACTTAATCACCCCCTGATAACTCATCCAACCATACTATCATACTGTAAATAGCCACTTAATCACCCCCTGATAACTCATCCAACCATACTATCATTCTGTATATATCCACTTAATCACCCCCTTATAACTCATCCAACCATGCTATCATACTGTATATATCCACTTAATCACCCCCTGATAACTCATCCAACCATACTATCATTCTGTATATATCCACTTAATCACCCCCTGAGAACTCATCCAACCATACTATCATACTGTATATATCCACTTAATCACCCCCTGATAACTCATCCAACCATACTATATATATCCACTTAATCACCTCCTGATAACTCATCCAACCATACTATATATATCCACTTAATCACCCCCTGATAACTCATCCAACCATACTATATATATCCACCTAATCACCCCCTGATAACTCATCCAACCATACTATCATACTGTATATATCCACTTAATCACCCCCTGATAACTCATCCAACCATACTATCATTCTGTATATATCCACTTAATCACCCCCTGATAACTCATCCAACCATACTATCATTCTGTATATATCCACTTAATCACCCCCTGATAACTCATCCAACCATACTATCATACTGTAAATAGCCACTTAATCACCCCCTGATAACTCATCCAACCATACTATCATACTGTAAATATCCACTTAATCACCCCCTGATAACTCATCCAACCATACTATATATATCCACTTAATCACCCCCTGATAACTCATCCAACCATACTATCATTCTGTATATATCCACTTAATCACCCCCTGATAACTCATCCAACCATACTTTCATACTGTATAATGCCACTTAATCACCCCCTGATAACTCATCCAACCATACTATCATACTATATATATCCACTTAATCACCCCCTGATAACTCATCCAACCATACTTTCATACTGTATAATGCCACTTAATCACCCCCTGATAACTCATCCAACCATACTATCATACTGTATATATCCACTTAATCACCCCCTGATAACTCATCCAACCATACTATCATTCTGTATATATCCACTTAATCACCCCCTGATAACTCATCCAACCATACTATCATTCTGTATATATCCACTTAATCACCCCCTGATAACTCATCCAACCATACTATCATACTGTAAATAGCCACTTAATCACCCCCTGATAACTCATCCAACCATACTATCATACTGTAAATATCCACTTAATCACCCCCTGATAACTCATCCAACCATACTATATATATCCACTTAATCACCCCCTGATAACTCATCCAACCATACTATCATTCTGTATATATCCACTTAATCACCCCCTGATAACTCATCCAACCATACTTTCATACTGTATAATGCCACTTAATCACCCCCTGATAACTCATCCAACCATACTATCATACTATATATATCCACTTAATCACCCCCTGATAACTCATCCAACCATACTTTCATACTGTATAATGCCACTTAATCACCCCCTGATAACTCATCCAACCATACTATCATACTGTATATATCCAGTTAATCACCCCCTGATAACTCATCCAACCATACTATCATACTGTATATATCCACTTAATCACCCCCTGATAACTCATCCAACCATACTATCATACTGTATATATCCACTTAATCACCCCCTGATAACTCATGCAACCATACTATCATTCTGTATAGATCCACTTAATCACCCCCTGATAACTCATCCAACCATACTATCATACTGTATATATCCACTTAATCACCCCCTGATAACTTATCCAACCATACTATCATTCTGTATATGTCCACTTAATCACCCCCTGATAACTCATCCAACCATACTATCATACTGTATATATCCACTTAATCACCCCCTGATAACTCATCCAACCATACTATCATACTGTATATATCCACTTAATCACCCCCTGATAACTCATCCAACCATATTATAATACTGTATAGATCCACTTAATCACCCCCTGATAACTCATCCAACCATACTATCATTCTGTATATATCCACTTAATCACCCCCTGATAACTCATCCAAACATACTATCATTCTTTATAGATCCACTTAATCACCCCCTGATAACTCATCCAACCATACTATCATACTGTATATATCCACTTAATCACCCCCTGATAACTCATCCAACCATACTATCATACTGTATATGGCCACTTAATCACCCCCTGATAACTCATCCAACCATACTATATATATCCACTTAATCACCCCCTGATAACTCATCCAACCATACTATCATTCTGTATATATCCACTTAATCACCCCCTGATAACTCATCCAACCATACTTTCATACTGTATATATCCACTTAATCACCCCCTGATAACTCATCCAACCATACTATCATTCTGTATATATCCACTTAATCACCCCCTGATAACTCATCCAACCATACTATCATACTGTATATATCCACTTAATCACCCCCTGATAACTAATCCAACCATACTATCATACTATATATATCCACTTAATCACCCCCTGATAACTCATCCAACCATACTATCATTCTGTATATATCCACTTAATCACCCCCTGATAACTCATCCAACCATACTATCATACTGTAAATAGCCACTTAATTACCCCCTGATAACTCATCCAACCATACTATCATACTGTATATATCCACTTAATCACCCCCTGATAACTCATCCAACCATACTATCATACTGAATAGATCCACTTAATCACCCCCTGATAACTCATCCAACCATACTATCATACTGTATAGATCCACTTAATCACCCCCTGATAACTCATCCAACCATACTATCATACTGTATAGATCCACTTAATCACCCCCTGATAACTCATCCAACCATACTATCATACTGTATAGATCCACTTAATCACCCCTTGATAACTCATCCAACCATACTATCATACTGTATATATCCACTTAATCACCCCCTGATAACTCATCCAACCATACTATCATACTGTATATATCCACTTAATCACCCCTTGATAACTCATCCAACCATACTATCATAATGTATATATCCACTTAATCACCCCCTGATAACTCATCCAACCATACTATCATACTGTATATGGTCCTCTGTAGCTCAGCTGGTAGAGCACGGCGCTTCTAACGCCAAGGTAGTGGGTTCGATCCCCGGACAACCCATACACAAAAAAAATTATAATGTATGCACGCATGACTGTAAGTTGCTTTGGATAAAAGCGTCTGCTAATTGGCATATTATATTATTTATCCACTTAATCACCCCCTGATAACTCATCCAACCAAACTATCATACTGTATATATCCACTTAATCACCCCCTGATAACTCATCCAACCATACTATCATTCTGTATATAGCCACTTAATCACCCCCTGATAACTCATCCAACCATACTATCATTCTGTATATATCCACTTAATCACCCCCTGATAACTCATCCAACCATACTATCATTCTGTATATATCCACTTAATCACCCCCTGATAACTCATCCAACCATACTTTCATACTGTATATATCCACTTAATCACCCCCTGATAACTCATCCAACCAAACTATCATACTGTATATAGCCACTTAATCACCCCCTGATAACTCATCCAACCATACTATCATTCTGTATATATCCACTTAATCACCCCCTGATAACTCATCCAACCAAACTATCATACTGTATATATCCACTTAATCACCCCCTGATAACTCATCCAACCATACTATCATACTGTAAATAGCCACTTAATCACCCCCTGATAACTCATCCAACCATACTATCATACTGTATATATTCACTTAATCACCCCCTGATAACTCATCCAACCATACTATCATACTGTATATGTCCACTTAATCACCCCCTGATAACTCATCCAACCATACTATCATTCTGTATATAGCCACTTAATCACCCCTTGATAACTCATCCAACCATACTATCATACTGAATAGATCCACTTAATCACCCCCTGATAACTCATCCAACCATACTATCATACTGTAAATAGCCACTTAATCACCCCTTGATAACTCATCCAACCATACTATCATACTGAATAGATCAACTTAATCACCCCCTGATAACTCATCCAACCATACTATCATACTGAATAGATCCACTTAATTACCCCCTGATAACTCATCCAACCATACTATCATACTGTATATATCCACTTAATCACCCCCTGATAACTCATCCAACCATACTTTCATACTAAACTAAAAACAGTTCGAAGTGTGAAACAGGCGTTGGTCTGAAGCCGAAAAATAATGAAATCCACATGAGCACCCCAATGTCTACTCCACCCATGCTCTACCAAGGTTTTCCAGCACACAGCTTTGACCTACTACAGTAGCTATGTTGGTCTATTGTACTTCAAACTATGTGTAGGCAGGTTGCTTAGGATTCAAACCTTTTTAAACTGACTTCAGCCATGTGAAAAACCTTCCAAATATTAATATGTCTAGCTAGCTTGCTTCTTTTGCTTGTAGATTGCTTGTCATCTGACTAGTGTTAGCTAGCTAGATACTGCTGTTAGCCTGCTACTAGCTAGCGGCTGTTGCGCAGTAACAGAGTTGCAGGTCTTGGTTTTAGAACACTGCGATTCGCCTGAAAAGGTAGCACATGGTTGGTTCTTAATGGACAGAAATGAGCATGTGAGATTGATAAATTATACATTCTAAACAGTTGCACCTATATATTTAGTCAATCCGGCATTTGTAATGTCCAATGGTCACGTTATGGGTGCTATAGTCTCATTTTAATCCAACGTCTAGAATTTCAGCTAACGTTAGGTGGGTGTAGCAAATACTCGGAGAACTCAATTGTTAACAACCATGTTCGTTTTTCTCTGTAATGACCGAACGACTCATGACGTGAGGCGTGGAGTGTGTTGTGTGCCTCCAATCAAGTTGATGTGACATTGGTGTCATTTTGGATTAGATTTGATGGTAGGGAGATTTTAATTTATTAGCCCTAGCTTCAACCAATGCCATACTGTTGTGGGCGCAATCACCTCCACAATAACATAGCCACCTAATCATCCCCAGCTCACTCATCCAACTCCTCTCATCTTCCCTGCCACTTTTCCCCAGGTCGTTGCTGTAAATGAGAATGTGTTGTCAACTTCTGAGTCATCTTACCTGGTACAATACAAACTATACATAGCCTATCCAGACACAGACAAACTGCCTATAACCAACACCATTAACACTCTGGAGCCAGTAACCTCAGGGCCAGCATATGTTTATTTTTCTGTCTTATTAGCTCTGGCAGAGTGACCCGCTGACTCAACATAGCCAACAGGTATACAACAAGCTCTACTGCGCCATCTTGACCTGAGGAAGGCTATTGCAACTGAAACATTCTATATGTGGCTGCAGGAATAAGACACTGTCTGTAGAAACATAGGTGCAGGCTTTTCTTTCTTTGCCATCATGTGTAATGTCACATATCTTCCTTCAGGGAACCAAGGTTAGGAGTCGTCAAACTCAGAAGAAATAGACATCCTTTACTTACAAATAAAGTCATTCATTTTGATTTATCACATCAGCAGTCTCAAGCATATTGTTTTTTTGTGTGTCCTACTAGAGGTGTTATTGGGTCAGGAGGGGTGTGTCCAACATTGATAATTATTTGATTAATTTATTACTTGACTGATTGATTAATTGGTTAATTGATTGTTTGCGTGTCCTACTACAGGTGTTGAGTGGGCTTGTCCACCATTGATTAATTGATTGTCCTACTACAGGTGTTGAGTGGGCTTGTCCACCATTGATTAATTGGTTAATTGATTGTTTGCGTTTCCTAATACAGGTGTTGAGTGGGCTTGTCCACCATTGATTAATTGATTGTCCTACTACAGGTGTTGAGTGGGCTTGTCCACCATTGATTAATTGGTTAATTGATTGTTTGCGTTTCCTAATACAGGTGTTGAGTGGGCTTGTCCACCATTGATGAATTGATTGTCCTACTACAGGTGTTACTGAGCCAGGAGGGGCGTGTCCACCACCAGGTGATGAGGACCATCAACCCCTCGGCCGTCCTCTCTCTCCCTGAGGGGGGCATATACATAATTGAGGTGCGGGCAGTGAGTGAGGGGGGAGAGGGAGCAGCCAGCTCCCAGGTCAGAGTACTCACCTCTTCAGGTAAGATAGACACTGGGGGATTGGGCTCAATCAAACTAATGTGCTACTGTATTTACTTGTTTCCAATGGTCAAGTACTATCACGTTTCAGGAGAAGACCCAGATGGAGACAGTGTCGAAGTAACAAAAGTTTATTACAAAAACAGGGGACAGGCAAATGACAGGTCAGTAATCCAGATCAGAGTCCAAAAGGTACAGAACGGCAGGCAGTCTCAGGGTCAGGGCAGGAAGAGGTCAGTAATCCAGGGTGGTTTGACAAGGTACAGAACGGCAGGCAGTCTCAGTGTCAGGGCAGGAAGAGGTCAGTAATCCAGGGTGGTGTGACAAGGTACAGAACGGCAGGCAGTCTCAGGGTCAGGGCAGGAAGAGGTCAGTAACCCAGGGTGGTTTGACAAGGTACAGAACGGCAGGCAGTCTCAGTGTCAGGGCAGGAAGAGGTCAGTAATCCAGGGTGGTGTGACAAGGTACAGAACGGCAGGCAGGCTCAGGGTCAGGGCAGGCAGAATGGTCAAAACCGGGAAAACTAGAAAACAGGAACTTGAGAAAGACTGAAGCGAGGGGAAAAACAGTTGTAGGCTTGACAAAACAAAACGAACTGGCAACAGACAAACACAGGTATTTTATTTATTTATTTATTTATTTATTTAACTAGGCAAGTCAGTTAAGAACAAATTCTTATTTACAATGACAGCCTACACCGGCCAAACCCGGACGACGCTGGGCCAATTGTTCGCTGCCCTATGGGACTCCCAATCACGTCCGGTTGTGATACAGCCTGGAATCGAACCAGGGGGTCTGTAGTAACACCTCAATCACTGAGATGCAGTGCCTTAGACCGCTGCGCCACTCAGGAGCCCAGGTATAAATACACTGGGGATAATGGGGAAGATGGGCGACACCTGGAGGGGGGTGGAGACAAGCACAAAGACAGGTGAAACAGATCAGGGTGTGACAAATACAATCACAGCATGGCTTTTGGAGTACTGGAACCTACTATTACTTCCAGGTAGACTTACCTTATAGGTACTGTATATACAGTGCATTCCGAAAGTATTCAGACCCCTTCACTTTTTCCACATTTTGTTACATTACAGCCTTATGCTAAAATGGATTAAATTATTTTTTCCCCCTCATCAATCTACACACAATACCCCATAATGAAAAAGTTAAACAGGTTTTTAGAAAAGTTTGCAAATGTATTTAAAATAAAAAACAGAAATACCTTATTTACATAAGTATTCAGACCCTTTGCTATGAGACTCGAAATTTAGCTGTACCCATTCATCATCCTTGAGATGTTTCTACAACTTGATTGGAGTCCACCTGTGGTAAATTCAATTGATTGGACATGATTTGGAAAGGCACACACCTGTCTATATAAAGTCCCACTGTTGACAGTGCATGTCAGAACAAAAACCAAGCCGTGAGGTCGAAGGAATTGACAGTAGAGCTCCGAGACAGGATTGTGTCGAGGCACAGATCTGGGGAAGGGTACCAAAACATTTCTGCAGCATTGAAGGTCCCCAAGTACACAGTGGCCTCCATATTCTTAAATGGAAGAAGTTTGGAACCACCAAGACTCTTCCTAGAGCTGGCCGCCCAGCCAAACTGAGTAATCGGGGGAGAAGGGCCTTGGTCAGGGAGGTGACCAAGAACCCGATGGTCACTCTGACAGAGCTCCACAGTTCCTCTGTGGAGATGGGAGAACCTTCCAGAAGGACAACCATCTCTGCAGCACGCCACCAATCAGGCCTTTATGGTAGAGTGGCCAGACGGAAGCCACTCCTCAGAAAAAAGGCACATGACAGCCCGCTTGGAGTTTGCCTGATGAAACCAAAATTGAACTGTTTGGCCTGAATGCCAAGCGTCACGTCTGGAGGAAACCTGGCACCATTCCTACGGTGAAGCATGGTGGTGGCAGCATCATGCTGTGGGGATGTTTTTCAGCAGAAGGGACTGGGGGACTAGGCAGCATCGAGGGAAAGATGATTGGAGAAAAGTACAGAGAGATCCATGATGAAAACCTGCTCCTGAGCTCTCAGGACCTCAGACTGGGGCGAAGGTTCACCAACAACCCTAAGCACACAGCCAAGACAATGCAGGAGTGGCTTCGGGACAAGTCTCTGAATGTCTTTGAGTGTCCCAGCCAGAGTCCGGACTTGAACCCGATCGAATATCTCTGGAGAGACCTGAAAATAGCTTTGCAGCGACGCTCCCAATCCAACCTGACAGAGCATGAGAGGATCTGCAGAGAAGAATGGGAGAAACTCCCCAAATACAGGTATGCCAAGCTTGTAGCCTCATACCCAATAAGATTTGAGGCTGTAATCGATGCCTAAGGTGCTTCAATAAAGTACTTATACTTATGTAAATGTGGTATTTCCGTTTAGTTTATTTTGTATACATTTTAGAACATTTCGAAAAAAGATTTTGTTGTGTCATTATGAGGTATTGTGTACAGCTAGTAGAACACCAGGATAGGGCTAATCAATACACTGGAACACCAGGATAGGGCTAATCAATACACTGGAACACCAGGATAGGGCTAATCAATACACTGGAACACCAGGATAGGGCTAATCTATACACTGGAACAACAGGATAGGGCTAATCAATACACTGGAACACCAGGATAGGGCTAATCAATACACTGGAACACCAGGATAGGGCTAATCAATACACTGGAAAACCAGGATAGGGCTAATCAATACACTGGAACACCAGGATAGGGCTAATCAATACACTGGAACACCAGGATAGGGCTAATCAATACACTGGAACACCAGGATAGGGCTAATCAAGACACTGGAACTCCAGGAAAGGGCTAATCAATACACTGGAACACCAGGAAAGGGCTAATCAATACACTGGAACACGAGGATAGGGCTAATCAATACACTGGAACACCAGGATAGGGCTAATCAATACACTGGAACACCAGGATAGGGCTAATCAATACACTGGAACACCAGACTAGGGCTAATCAAAACACTGGAACACCAGGAAAGGGCTAATCAATACACTGGAACACCAGGATAGGGCTAATCAATACACTGGAACACCAGGATAGTGTTAATCAATACACTGGAACACCAGGATAGGGCTAATCAATACACTGGAACACCAGGATAGTGCTAATCAATACACTGGAACACCAGACTAGGGCTAATCAATACACTGGAACACCAGGATAGGGCTAATCAATACACTGGAACACCAGGATAGTGCTAATCAATACACTGGAACACCAGGATAGGGCTAATCAATACACTGGAACACCAGGATAGGGCTAATCAATACACTGGAACACCAGGATAGGGCTAATCAATACACTGGAACACCAGGATATGGCTAATCAATACACTGGAACACCAGGATAGGGCTAATCAATACACTGGAACACCATGATAGAGTTAATAAACAGACTGGAATACTAGGCAAGGGCCGATAAACAGACAGAATGGAACACCAGGCTAGGAGTTAGTAAACAGACTGGAACACCAGGCTAGGAGTTAGTAAACAGACTGGAACACCAGGATAGGAGTTAGTAAACAGACTGGAACACCAGGTTAGGAGTTTAGTAAACAGACTGGAACACCAGGCTAGGAGTTAGTAAACAGACTGGAACACCAGGCTAGGAGTTAGCAAACAGACTGGAACACCAGGCTAGGAGTTAGTAAACAGACTGGAACACCAGGCTAGGAGTTAGTAAACAGACTGGAACACCAGGCTAGGAGTTAGTAAACAGACTGGAACACCAGGTTAGGAGTTAGTAAACAGACTGACTGGAACACCAGGCTAGGAGTTAGTAAACAGACTGGAACACCAGGCTAGGAGTTAGTAAACAGACTGGAACACCAGGCTAGGAGTTAGTAAACAGACTGGAACACCAGGCTAGGATTTAGTAAACAGACTGGAACACCAGGCTAGGATTTAGTAAACAGACTGGAACACCAGGCTAGGAGTTAGTAAACAGACTGGAACACCAGGCTAGGAGTTAGTAAACAGACTGGAACACCAGGCTAGGAGTTAGTAAACAGACTGGAACACCAGGCTAGGAGTTAGTAAACAGACTGACTGGAACACCAGGCTAGGAGTTAGTAAACAGACTGACTGGAACACCAGGCTAGGAGTTAGTAAACAGACTGGAACACCAGGCTAGGAGTTAGTAAACAGACTGGAACACCAGGCTAGGAGTTAGTAAACAGACTGACTGGAACACCAGGCTAGGAGTTAGTAAACAGACTGGAACACCAGGTTAGGAGTTACTAAACAGACTGGAACACCAGGCTAGGAGTTAGTAAACAGACTGACTGGAACACCAGGCTAGGAGTTAGTAAACAGACTGGAACACCAGGCTAGGAGTTAGTAAACAGACTGGAACACCAGGCTAGGAGTTAGTAAACAGACTGGAATACCAGGCTAGGAGTTAGTAAACAGACTGGAACACCAGGCTAGGAGTTAGTAAACAGACTGGAACACCAGGCTAGGAGTTAGTAAACAGACTGGAACACCAGGCTAGGAGTTAGTAAACAGACTGACTGGAACACCAGGCTAGGAGTTAGTAAACAGACTGACTGGAACACCAGGCTAGGAGTTAGTAAACAGACTGGAACACCAGGCTAGGAGTTAGTAAACAGAATGGAATACCAGGGTAGGAGTTAGTAAACAGACTGGAACACCAGGCTAGGAGTTAGTAAACAGACTGGAACACCAGGCTAGGAGTTAGTAAACAGACTGGAACACCAGGTTAGGAGTTAGTAAACAGACTGACTGGAACACCAGGCTAGGAGTTAGTAAACAGACTGGAACACCAGGCTAGGAGTTAGTAAACAGACTGGAACACCAGGCTAGGAGTTAGTAAACAGACTGGAACACCAGGCTAGGAGTTAGTAAACAGACTGGAACACCAGGCTAGGAGTTAGTAAACAGACTGGAACACCAGGCTAGGAGTTAGTAAACAGACTGGAACACCAGGCTAGGAGTTAGTAAACAGACTGGAACACCAGGCTAGGAGTTACTAAACAGACTGGAACTCCAGGGTAGGAGTTAGTAAACAGACTGGAACACCAGGCTAGGAGTTAGTAAACAGACTGGAACACCAGGCTAGGAGTTAGTAAACAGACTGGAACACCAGGCTAGGAGTTAGTAAACAGACTGGAACACCAGGCTAGGAGTTAGTAAACAGACTGGAACACCAGGCTAGGAGTTAGTAAACAGACTGGAACACCAGGCTAGGAGTTAGTAAACAGACTGGAACACCAGGCTAGGAGTTAGTAAACAGACTGGAACACCAGGTTAGGAGTTAGTAAACAGACTGGAACACCAGGCTAGGAGTTAGTAAACAGACTGGAACACCAGGTTAGGAGTTAGTAAACAGACTGGAACACCAGGCTAGGAGTTAGTAACAGATTGGAACACCAGGCTAGGAGTTAGTAAACAGACTGGAACACCAGGCTAGGAGTTAGTAAACAGACTGGAACACCAGGCTAGGAGTTAGTAAACAGACTGGAACACCAGGCTAGGAGTTAGTAAACAGACTGACTGGAACACCAGGCTAGGAGTTAGTAAACAGACTGGAACACCAGGCTAGGAGTTAGTAAACAGACTGGAACACCAGGCTAGGAGTTAGTAAACAGACTGGAACACCAGGCTAGGAGTTAGTAAACAGACTGGAACACCAGGCTAGGAGTTAGTAAACAGACTGGAACACCAGGCTAGGAGTTAGTAAACAGACTGGAACACCAGGCTAGGAGTTAGTAAACAGACTGACTGGAACACCAGGCTAGGAGTTAGTAAACAGACTGGAACACCAGGCTAGGAGTTAGTAAACAGACTGGAACACCAGGCTAGGAGTTAGTAAACAGACTGGAACACCAGGCTAGGAGTTAGTAAACAGACTGGAACACCAGGCTAGGAGTTAGTAAACAGACTGGAACACCAGGCTAGGAGTTAGTAAACAGACTGGAACACCAGGCTAGGAGTTAGTAAACAGACTGGAACACCAGGCTAGGAGTTAGTAAACAGACTGGAACACCAGGCTAGGAGTTAGTAAACAGACTGGAACACCAGGTTAGGAGTTAGTAAACAGACTGACAGGAAAACCAGGCTAGGAGTTAGTAAACAGACTGGAACACCAGGCTAGGAGTTAGTAAACAGACTGGAACACCAGGCTAGGAGTTAGTAAACAGACTGACTGGAACACCAGGCTAGGAGTTAGTAAACAGACTGGAACACCAGGCTAGGAGTTAGTAAACAGACTGGAACACCAGGCTAGGAGTTAGTAAACAGACTGGAACACCAGGCTAGGAGTTAGTAAACAGACTGGAACACCAGGCTAGGAGTTAGTAAACAGACTGGAACACCAGGCTAGGAGTTAGTAAACAGACTGGAACACCAGGCTAGGAGTTAGTAAACAGACTGGAACACCAGGCTAGGAGTTAGTAAACAGACTGGAACACCAGGCTAGGAGTTAGTAAACAGACTGGAACACCAGGCTAGGAGTTAGTAAACAGACTGGAACACCAGGCTAGGAGTTAGTAAACAGACTGGAACACCAGGCTAGGAGTTAGTAAACAGAATGGAACACCAGGCTAGGAGTTAGTAAACAGACTGGAACACCAGGCTAGGAGTTAGTAAACAGACTGGAACACCAGGCTAGGAGTTAGTAAACAGACTGGAACACCAGGCTAGGAGTTAGTAAACAGACTGGAACACCAGGCTAGGAGTTAGTAAACAGACTGACTGGAACACCAGGCTAGGAGTTAGTAAACAGACTGACTGGAACACCAGGCTAGGAGTTAGTAAACAGACTGGAACACCAGGTTAGGAGTTAGTAAACAGACTGGAACACCAGGCTAGGAGTTAGTAAACAGACTGGAACACCAGGCTAGGAGTTAGTAAACAGACTGACTGGAACACCAGGCTAGGAGTTAGTAAACAGACTGGAACACCAGGCTAGGAGTTAGTAAACAGAAGGAACACCAGGCTAGGAGTTAGTAAACAGACTGGAACACCAGGCTAGGAGTTAGTAAACAGACTGGAACACCAGGCTAGGAGGTAGTAAACAGACTGGAACACCAGGCTAGGAGTTAGTAAACAGACTGACTGGAACACCAGGCTAGGAGTTAGTAAACAGACTGGAACACCAGGTTAGGAGTTAGTAAACAGACTGGAACACCAGGCTAGGAGTTAGTAAACAGACTGGAACACCAGGCTAGGAGTTAGTAAACAGACTGGAACACCAGGCTAGGAGTTAGTAAACAGACTGGAACACCAGGCTAGGAGTTAGTAAACAGACTGGAACACCAGGCTAGGAGTTAGTAAACAGACTGACTGGAACACCAGGTTAGGAGTTAGTAAACAGACTGGAACACCAGGCTAGGAGTTAGTAAACAGACTGACTGGAACACCAGGCTAGGAGTTAGTAAACAGACTGGAACACCAGGCTAGGAGTTAGTAAACAGACTGGAACACCAGGCTAGGAGTTAGTAAACAGACTGGAACACCAGGCTAGGAGTTAGTAAACAGACTGGAACACCAGGCTAGGAGTTAGTAAACAGACTGGAACACCAGGTTAGGAGTTAGTAAACAGACTGGAACACCAGGCTAGGAGTTAGTAAACAGACTGGAACACCAGGCTAGGAGTTAGTAAACAGACTGGAACACCAGGCTAGGAGTTAGTAAACAGACTGACTGGAACACCAGGCTAGGAGTTAGTAAACAGACTGGAACACCAGGCTAGGAGTTAGTAAACAGACTGGAACACCAGGCTAGGAGTTAGTAAACAGACTGACTGGAACACCAGGCTAGGAGTTAGTAAACAGAATGGAACACCAGGCTAGGAGTTAGTAAACAGACTGGAACACCAGGCTAGGAGTTAGTAAACAGACTGACTGGAACACCAGGCTAGGAGTTAGTAAACAGAATGGAACACCAGGCTAGGAGTTAGTAAACAGACTGGAACACCAGGCTAGGAGTTAGTAAACAGACTGGAACACCAGGCTAGGAGTTAGTAAACAGACTGGAACACCAGGCTAGGAGTTAGTAAACAGACTGGAACACCAGGCTAGGAGTTAGTAAACAGACTGACTGGAACACCAGGCTAGGAGTTAGTAAACAGACTGGAACACCAGGTTAGGAGTTAGTAAACAGACTGGAACACCAGGCTAGGAGTTAGTAAACAGACTGGAACACCAGGCTAGGAGTTAGTAAACAGACTGGAACACCAGGCTAGGAGTTAGTAAACAGACTGGAACACCAGGCTAGGAGTTAGTAAACAGACTGGAACACCAGGCTAGGAGTTAGTAAACAGACTGACTGGAACACCAGGTTAGGAGTTAGTAAACAGACTGGAACACCAGGCTAGGAGTTAGTAAACAGACTGACTGGAACACCAGGCTAGGAGTTAGTAAACAGACTGGAACACCAGGCTAGGAGTTAGTAAACAGACTGGAACACCAGGCTAGGAGTTAGTAAACAGACTGGAACACCAGGCTAGGAGTTAGTAAACAGACTGGAACACCAGGCTAGGAGTTAGTAAACAGACTGGAACACCAGGTTAGGAGTTAGTAAACAGACTGGAACACCAGGCTAGGAGTTAGTAAACAGACTGGAACACCAGGCTAGGAGTTAGTAAACAGACTGGAACACCAGGCTAGGAGTTAGTAAACAGACTGACTGGAACACCAGGCTAGGAGTTAGTAAACAGACTGGAACACCAGGCTAGGAGTTAGTAAACAGACTGGAACACCAGGCTAGGAGTTAGTAAACAGACTGACTGGAACACCAGGCTAGGAGTTAGTAAACAGAATGGAACACCAGGCTAGGAGTTAGTAAACAGACTGGAACACCAGGCTAGGAGTTAGTAAACAGACTGACTGGAACACCAGGCTAGGAGTTAGTAAACAGAATGGAACACCAGGCTAGGAGTTAGTAAACAGACTGGAACACCAGGCTAGGAGTTAGTAAACAGACTGGAACACCAGGCTAGGAGTTAGTAAACAGACTGGAACACCAGGCTAGGAGTTAGTAAACAGACTGGAACACCAGGCTAGGAGTTAGTAAACAGACTGACTGGAACACCAGGCTAGGAGTTAGTAAACAGACTGGAACACCAGGTTAGGAGTTAGTAAACAGACTGGAACACCAGGCTAGGAGTTAGTAAACAGACTGGAACACCAGGCTAGGAGTTAGTAAACAGACTGGAACACCAGGCTAGGAGTTAGTAAACAGACTGGAACACCAGGCTAGGAGTTAGTAAACAGACTGGAACACCAGGCTAGGAGTTAGTAAACAGACTGACTGGAACACCAGGTTAGGAGTTAGTAAACAGACTGGAACACCAGGCTAGGAGTTAGTAAACAGACTGACTGGAACACCAGGCTAGGAGTTAGTAAACAGACTGGAACACCAGGCTAGGAGTTAGTAAACAGACTGGAACACCAGGCTAGGAGTTAGTAAACAGACTGGAACACCAGGCTAGGAGTTAGTAAACAGACTGGAACACCAGGCTAGGAGTTAGTAAACAGACTGGAACACCAGGCTAGGAGTTAGTAAACAGACTGGAACACCAGGCTAGGAGTTAGTAAACAGACTGGAACACCAGGTTAGGAGTTAGTAAACAGACTGGAACACCAGGTTAGGAGTTAGTAAACAGACTGGAACACCAGGCTAGGAGTTAGTAAACAGACTGGAACACCAGGCTAGGAGTTAGTAAACAGACTGGAACACCAGGCTAGGAGTTAGTAAACAGACTGACTGGAACACCAGGCTAGGAGTTAGTAAACAGACTGACTGGAACACCAGGCTAGGAGTTAGTAAACAGACTGACTGGAACACCAGGCTAGGAGTTAGTAAACAGACTGGAACACCAGGCTAGGAGTTAGTAAACAGACTGGAACACCAGGCTAGGAGTTAGTAAACAGACTGACTGGAACACCAGGCTAGGAGTTAGTAAACAGAATGGAACACCAGGCTAGGAGTTAGTAAACAGACTGGAACACCAGGCTAGGAGTTAGTAAACAGACTGACTGGATCACCAGGCTAGGAGTTAGTAAACAGAATGGAACACCAGGCTAGGAGTTAGTAAACAGACTGGAACACCAGTCTAGGAGTTAGTAAACAGACTGGAACACCAGGCTAGGAGTTAGTAAACAGACTGGAACACCAGGCTAGGAGTTAGTAAACAGACTGGAACACCAGGCTAGGAGTTAGTAAACAGACTGGAACACCAGGCTAGGAGTTAGTAAACAGACTGGAACACCAGGCTAGGAGTTAGTAAACAGACTGACTGGAACACCAGGCTAGGAATTAGTAAACAGACTGACTTGAACACCAGTCTAGGAGTTAGTAAACAGACTGGAACACCAGGCTAGGAGTTAGTAAACAGACTGGAACACCAGGCTAGGGTTAGTAAACAGACTGGAACACCAGGCTAGGAGTTAGTAAACAGACTGGAACACCAGGCTAGGGTTAGAAAACAGACTGGAACACCAGGCTAGGAGTTAGTAAACAGACTGGAACACCAGGCTAGGAGTTAGTAAACAGACTGACTGGAACACCAGGCTAGGAGTTAGTAAACAGACTGGGACACCAGGTTAGGAGTTAGTAAACAGACTGGAACACCAGGCTAGGAGTTAGTAAACAGACTGGAACACCAGGCTAGGAGTTAGTAAACAGACTGACTGGAACACCAGGCTAGGAGTTAGTAAACAGACTGGAACACCAGGCTAGGAGTTAGTAAACAAAGGAACACCAGGCTAGGAGTTAGTAAACAGACTGGAACACCAGGCTAGGAGTTAGTAAACAGACTGGAACACCAGGCTAGGAGTTAGTAAACAGACTGGAACACCAGGCTAGGAGTTAGTAAACAGACTGACTGGAACACCAGGCTAGGAGTTAGTAAACAGACTGGAACACCAGGTTAGGAGTTAGTAAACAGACTGGAACACCAGGCTAGGAGTTAGTAAACAGACTGGAACACCAGGCTAGGAGTTAGTAAACAGACTGGAACACCAGGCTAGGAGTTAGTAAACAGACTGGAACACCAGGCTAGGAGTTAGTAAACAGACTGGAACACCAGGCTAGGAGTTAGTAAACAGACTGACTGGAACACCAGGTTAGGAGTTAGTAAACAGACTGGAACACCAGGCTAGGAGTTAGTAAACAGACTGACTGGAACACCAGGCTAGGAGTTAGTAAACAGACTGGAACACCAGGCTAGGAGTTAGTAAACAGACTGGAACACCAAACTAGGAGTTAGTAAACAGACTGGAACACCAGGCTAGGAGTTAGTAAACAGACTGGAACACCAGGCTAGGAGTTAGTAAACAGACTGGAACACCAGGTTAGGAGTTAGTAAACAGATTTGAACACCAGGCTAGGAGTTAGTAAACAGACTGGAACACCAGGCTAGGAGTTAGTAAACAGACTGGAACACCAGGCTAGGAGTTAGTAAACAGACTGACTGGAACACCAGGCTAGGAGTTAGTAAACAGACTGGAACACCAGGCTAGGAGTTAGTAAACAGACTGGAACACCAGGCTAGGAGTTAGTAAACAGACTGGAACACCAGGCTAGGAGTTAGTAAACAGACTGGAACACCAGGCTAGGAGTTAGTAAACAGACTGGAACACCAGGCTAGGAGTTAGTAAACAGACTGACTGGAACACCAGGCTAGGAGTTAGTAAACAGACTGGAACACCAGGTTAGGAGTTAGTAAACAGACTGGAACACCAGGCTAGGAGTTAGTAAACAGACTGGAACACCAGGCTAGGAGTTAGTAAACAGACTGGAACACCAGGCTAGGAGTTAGTAAACAGACTGGAACACCAGGCTAGGAGTTAGTAAACAGACTGGAACACCAGGCTAGGAGTTAGTAAACAGACTGACTGGAACACCAGGTTAGGAGTTAGTAAACAGACTGGAACACCAGGCTAGGAGTTAGTAAACAGACTGACTGGAACACCAGGCTAGGAGTTAGTAAACAGACTGGAACACCAGGCTAGGAGTTAGTAAACAGACTGGAACACCAGGCTAGGAGTTAGTAAACAGACTGGAACACCAGGCTAGGAGTTAGTAAACAGACTGGAACACCAGGCTAGGAGTTAGTAAACAGACTGGAACACCAGGCTAGGAGTTAGTAAACAGACTGGAACACCAGGCTAGGAGTTAGTAAACAGACTGGAACACCAGGTTAGGAGTTAGTAAACAGACTGGAACACCAGGTTAGGAGTTAGTAAACAGACTGGAACACCAGGCTAGGAGTTAGTAAACAGACTGGAACACCAGGCTAGGAGTTAGTAAACAGACTGGAACACCAGGCTAGGAGTTAGTAAACAGACTGACTGGAACACCAGGCTAGGAGTTAGTAAACAGACTGACTGGAACACCAGGCTAGGAGTTAGTAAACAGACTGACTGGAACACCAGGCTAGGAGTTAGTAAACAGACTGGAACACCAGGCTAGGAGTTAGTAAACAGACTGGAACACCAGGCTAGGAGTTAGTAAACAGACTGACTGGAACACCAGGCTAGGAGTTAGTAAACAGAATGGAACACCAGGCTAGGAGTTAGTAAACAGACTGGAACACCAGGCTAGGAGTTAGTAAACAGACTGACTGGAACACCAGGCTAGGAGTTAGTAAACAGAATGGAACACCAGGCTAGGAGTTAGTAAACAGACTGGAACACCAGTCTAGGAGTTAGTAAACAGACTGGAACACCAGGCTAGGAGTTAGTAAACAGACTGGAACACCAGGCTAGGAGTTAGTAAACAGACTGGAACACCAGGCTAGGAGTTAGTAAACAGACTGGAACACCAGGCTAGGAGTTAGTAAACAGACTGACTGGAACACCAGGCTAGGAGTTAGTAAACAGACTGACTGGAACACCAGTCTAGGAGTTAGTAAACAGACTGGAACACCAGGCTAGGAGTTAGTAAACAGACTGGAACACCAGGCTAGGGTTAGTAAACAGACTGGAACACCAGGCTAGGAGTTAGTAAACAGACTGGAACACCAGGCTAGGGTTAGTAAACAGACTGGAACACCAGGCTAGGAGTTAGTAAACAGACTGGAACACCAGGCTAGGAGTTAGTAAACAGACTGACTGGAACACCAGGCTAGGAGTTAGTAAACAGACTGGAACACCAGGTTAGGAGTTAGTAAACAGACTGGAACACCAGGCTAGGAGTTAGTAAACAGACTGGAACACCAGGCTAGGAGTTAGTAAACAGACTGACTGGAACACCAGGCTAGGAGTTAGTAAACAGACTGGAACACCAGGCTAGGAGTTAGTAAACAGAAGGAACACCAGGCTAGGAGTTAGTAAACAGACTGGAACACCAGGCTAGGAGTTAGTAAACAGACTGGAACACCAGGCTAGGAGTTAGTAAACAGACTGGAACACCAGGCTAGGAGTTAGTAAACAGACTGACTGGAACACCAGGCTAGGAGTTAGTAAACAGACTGGAACACCAGGTTAGGAGTTAGTAAACAGACTGGAACACCAGGCTAGGAGTTAGTAAACAGACTGGAACACCAGGCTAGGAGTTAGTAAACAGACTGGAACACCAGGCTAGGAGTTAGTAAACAGACTGGAACACCAGGCTAGGAGTTAGTAAACAGACTGGAACACCAGGCTAGGAGTTAGTAAACAGACTGACTGGAACACCAGGTTAGGAGTTAGTAAACAGACTGGAACAACAGGCTAGGAGTTAGTAAACAGACTGACTGGAACACCAGGCTAGGAGTTAGTAAACAGACTGGAACACCAGGCTAGGAGTTAGTAAACAGACTGGAACACCAGGCTAGGAGTTAGTAAACAGACTGGAACACCAGGCTAGGAGTTAGTAAACAGACTGGAACACCAGGTTAGGAGTTAGTAAACAGACTGGAACACCAGGCTAGGAGTTAGTAAACAGACTGGAACACCAGGCTAGGAGTTAGTAAACAGACTGGAACACCAGGCTAGGAGTTAGTAAACAGACTGACTGGAACACCAGGCTAGGAGTTAGTAAACAGAATGGAACACCAGGCTAGGAGTTAGTAAACAGACTGGAACACCAGGCTAGGAGTTAGTAAACAGACTGACTGGAACACCAGGCTAGGAGTTAGTAAACAGAATGGAACACCAGGCTAGGAGTTAGTAAACAGACTGGAACACCAGGCTAGGAGTTAGTAAACAGACTGACTGGAACACCAGGCTAGGAGTTAGTAAACAGAATGGAACACCAGGCTAGGAGTTAGTAAACAGACTGGAACACCAGGCTAGGAGTTATTAAACAGACTGGAACACCAGGCTAGGAGTTAGTAAACAGACTGGAACACCAGGCTAGGAGTTAGTAAACAGACTGGAACACCAGGCTAGGAGTTAGTAAACAGACTGACTGGAACACCAGGCTAGGAGTTAGTAAACAGACTGGAACACCAGGTTAGGAGTTAGTAAACAGACTGGAACACCAGGCTAGGAGTTAGTAAACAGACTGGAACACCAGGCTAGGAGTTAGTAAACAGACTGGAACACCAGGCTAGGAGTTAGTAAACAGACTGGAACACCAGGCTAGGAGTTAGTAAACAGACTGGAACACCAGGCTAGGAGTTAGTAAACAGACTGACTGGAACACCAGGTTAGGAGTTAGTAAACAGACTGGAACACCAGGCTAGGAGTTAGTAAACAGACTGACTGGAACACCAGGCTAGGAGTTAGTAAACAGACTGGAACACCAGGCTAGGAGTTAGTAAACAGACTGGAACATCAGGCTAGGAGTTAGTAAACAGACTGGAACACCAGGCTAGGAGTTAGTAAACAGACTGGAACACCAGGCTAGGAGTTAGTAAACAGACTGGAACACCAGGTTAGGAGTTAGTAAACAGACTGGAACACCAGGCTAGGAGTTAGTAAACAGACTGGAACACCAGGCTAGGAGTTAGTAAACAGACTGGAACCCCAGGCTAGGAGTTAGTAAACAGACTGACTGGAACACCAGGCTAGGAGTTAGTAAACAGACTGACTGGAACACCAGGCTAGGAGTTAGTAAACAGACTGACTGGAACACCAGGCTAGGAGTTAGTAAACAGACTGGAACACCAGGCTAGGAGTTAGTAAACAGACTGGAACACCAGGTTAGGAGTTAGTAAACAGACTGACTGGAACACCAGGCTAGGAGTTAGTAAACAGAATGGAACACCAGGCTAGGAGTTAGTAAACAGACTGGAACACCAGGCTAGGAGTTAGTAAACAGACTGACTGGAACACCAGGCTAGGAGTTAGTAAACAGAATGGAACACCAGGCTAGGAGTTAGTAAACAGACTGGAACACCAGTCTAGGAGTTAGTAAACAGACTGGAACACCAGGCTAGGAGTTAGTAAACAGACTGGAACACCAGGCTAGGAGTTAGTAAACAGACTGGAACACCAGGCTAGGAGTTAGTAAACAGACTGGAACACCAAGCTAGGAGTTAGTAAACAGACTGGAACACTAGGCTAGAAGTTAGTAAACAGACTGACTGGAACACCAGGCTAGGAGTTAGTAAACAGACTGGAACACCAGGCTAGGAGTTAGTAAACAGACTGGAACACCAGGCTAGGAGTTAGTAAACAGACTGGAACACCAGGCTAGGAGATAGTAAACAGACTGGAACACCAGGCTAGGAGTTAGTAAACAGACTGGAACACCAGGCTAGGAGTTAGTAAAAAGACTGACTGGAACACCAGGCTAGGAGTTAGTAAACAGACTGACTGGAACACCAGGCTAGGAGTTAGTAAACAGACTGGAACACCAGGCTAGGAGTTAGTAAACAGACTGGAACACCAGGCTAGGGTTAGTAAACAGACTGGAACACAAGGCTAGGAGTTAGTAAACAGACTGGAACACCAGGCTAGGGTTAGTAAACAGACTGGAACACCAGGCTAGGAGTTAGTAAACAGACTGGAACACCAGGCTAGGAGTTAGTAAACAGACTGGAACACCAGGCTAGGAGTTAGTAAACAGACTGGAACACCAGGCTAGGAGTTAGTAAACAGACTGGAACACCAGGCTAGGAGTTAGTAAACAGACTGGAACACCAGGCTAGGAGTTAGTAAACAGACTGGAACACCAGGCTAGGAGTTAGTAAACAGACTGAAACACCAGGCTAGGAGTTAGTAAACAGACTGGAACACCAGGCTAGGAGTTAGTAAACAGACTGGAACACCAGGCTAGGAGTTAGTAAACAGACTGGAACACCAGGCTAGGAGTTAGTAAACAGACTGGAACACCAGGTTAGGAGTTAGTAAACAGACTGGAACACCAGGCTAGGAGTTAGTAACAGACTGGAACACCAGGCTAGGAGTTAGTAAACAGACTGGAACACCAGGCTAGGAGTTAGTAAACAGACTGGAAAACCAGGCTAGGAGTTAGTAAACAGACTGGAACACCAGGCTAGGAGTTAGTAAACAGACTGACTGGAACACCAGGCTAGGAGTTAGTAAACAGACTGGAACACCAGGCTAGGAGTTAGTAAACAGAATGGAACACCAGGCTAGGAGTTAGTAAACAGACTGGAAAACCAGGCTAGGAGTTAGTAAACAGACTGGAACACCAGGCTAGGAGTTAGTAAACAGACTGACTGGAACACCAGGCTAGGAGTTAGTAAACAGACTGGAACACCAGGCTAGGAGTTAGTAAACAGAATGGAACACCAGGCTAGGAGTTAGTAAACAGACTGGAACACCAGTCTAGGAGTTAGTAAACAGACTGGAACACCAGGCTAGGAGTTAGTAAACAGACTGGAACACCAGTTTAGGAGTTAGTAAACAGACTGGAACACCAGGCTAGGAGTTAGTAAACAGACTGGAACACCAAGCTAGGAGTTAGTAAACAGACTGGAACACTAGGCTAGAAGTTAGTAAACAGACTGACTGGAACACCAGGCTAGGAGTTAGTAAACAGACTGTAACACCAGGCTAGGAGTTAGTAAACAGACTGGAACACCAGGCTAGGAGTTAGTAAACAGACTGGAACACCAGGCTAGGAGATAGTAAACAGACTGGAACACCAGGCTAGGAGTTAGTAAACAGACTGGAACACCAGGCTAGGAGTTAGTAAAAGACTGACTGGAACACCAGGCTAGGAGTTAGTAAACAGACTGACTGGAACACCAGGCTAGGAGTTAGTAAACAGACTGGAACACCAGGCTAGGAGTTAGTAAACAGACTGGAACACCAGGCTAGGGTTAGTAAACAGACTGGAACACAAGGCTAGGAGTTAGTAAACAGACTGGAACACCAGGCTAGGGTTAGTAAACAGACTGGAACACCAGGCTAGGAGTTAGTAAACAGACTGGAACACCAGGCTAGGAGTTAGTAAACAGACTGGAACACCAGGCTAGGAGTTAGTAAACAGACTGGAACACCAGGCTAGGAGTTAGTAAACAGACTGGAACACCAGGCTAGGAGTTAGTAAACAGACTGGAACACCAGGCTAGGAGTTAGTAAACAGACTGGAACACCAGGCTAGGAGTTAGTAAACAGACTGAAACACCAGGCTAGGAGTTAGTAAACAGACTGGAACACCAGGCTAGGAGTTAGTAAACAGACTGGAACACCAGGCTAGGAGTTAGTAAACAGACTGGAACACCAGGCTAGGAGTTAGTAAACAGACTGGAACACCAGGTTAGGAGTTAGTAAACAGACTGGAACACCAGGCTAGGAGTTAGTAACAGACTGGAACACCAGGCTAGGAGTTAGTAAACAGACTGGAACACCAGGCTAGGAGTTAGTAAACAGACTGGAACACCAGGCTAGGAGTTAGTAAACAGACTGACTGGAACACCAGGCTAGGAGTTAGTAAACAGACTGGAACACCAGGCTAGGAGTTAGTAAACAGACTGGAACACCAGGCTAGGAGTTAGTAAACAGACTGGAACACCAGGCTAGGAGTTAGTAAACAGACTGGAACACCAGGCTAGGAGTTAGTAAACAGACTGGAACACCAGGCTAGGAGTTAGTAAACAGACTGGAACACCAGGCTAGGAGTTAGTAAACAGACTGACTGGAACACCAGGCTAGGAGTTAGTAAACAGACTGGAACACCAGGCTAGGAGTTAGTAAACAGACTGGAACACCAGGCTAGGAGTTAGTAAACAGACTGACTGGAACACCAGGCTAGGAGTTAGTAAACAGACTGGAACACCAGGCTAGGAGTTAGTAAACAGACTGGAATACCAGGGTAGGAGTTAGTAAACAGACTGGAACACCAGGCTAGGAGTTAGTAAACAGACTGGAACACCAGGCTAGGAGTTAGTAAACAGACTGGAACACCAGGCTAGGAGTTAGTAAACAGACTGGAACACCAGGCTAGGAGTTAGTAAACAGACTGGAACACCAGGCTAGGAGTTATTAAACAGACTGGAACACCAGGCTAGGAGTTAGTAAACAGACTGGAACACCAGGCTAGGAGTTAGTAAACAGACTGGAACACCAGGTTAGGAGTTAGTAAACAGACTGACAGGAAAACCAGGCTAGGAGTTAGTAAACAGACTGGAACACCAGGCTAGGAGTTAGTAAACAGACTGGAACACCAGGCTAGGAGTTAGTAAACAGACTGACTGGAACACCAGGCTAGGAGTTAGTAAACAGACTGGAACACCAGGCTAGGAGTTAGTAAACAGACTGGAACACCAGGCTAGGAGTTAGTAAACAGACTGGAACACCAGGCTAGGAGTTAGTAAACAGACTGGAACACCAGGCTAGGAGTTAGTAAACAGACTGGAACACCAGGCTAGGAGTTAGTAAACAGACTGGAACACCAGGCTAGGAGTTAGTAAACAGACTGGAACACCAGGCTAGGAGTTAGTAAACAGACTGGAACACCAGGCTAGGAGTTAGTAAACAGACTGGAACACCAGGCTAGGAGTTAGTAAACAGAATGGAACACCAGGCTAGGAGTTAGTAAACAGACTGGAACACCAGGCTAGGAGTTAGTAAACAGACTGGAACACCAGGCTAGGAGTTAGTAAACAGACTGGAACACCAGGCTAGGAGTTAGTAAACAGAATGGAACACCAGGCTAGGAGTTAGTAAACAGACTGGAACACCAGGCTAGGAGTTAGTAAACAGACTGGAACACCAGGCTAGGAGTTAGTAAACAGACTGGAACACCAGGCTAGGAGTTAGTAAACAGACTGGAACACCAGGCTAGGAGTTAGTAAACAGACTGACTGGAACACCAGGCTAGGAGTTAGTAAACAGACTGACTGGAACACCAGGCTAGGAGTTAGTAAACAGACTGGAACACCAGGCTAGGAGTTAGTAAACAGACTGGAACACCAGGCTAGGGTTAGTAAACAGACTGGAACACCAGGCTAGGAGTTAGTAAACAGACTGGAACACCAGGCTAGGGTTAGTAAACAGACTGGAACACCAGGCTAGGAGTTAGTAAACAGACTGGAACACCAGGCTAGGAGTTAGTAAACAGACTGACTGGAACACCAGGCTAGGAGTTAGTAAACAGACTGGAACACCAGGTTAGGAGTTAGTAAACAGACTGGAACACCAGGCTAGGAGTTAGTAAACAGACTGGAACACCAGGCTAGGAGTTAGTAAACAGACTGACTGGAACACCAGGCTAGGAGTTAGTAAACAGACTGGAACACCAGGCTAGGAGTTAGTAAACAGAAGGAACACCAGGCTAGGAGTTAGTAAACAGACTGGAACACCGGGCTAGGAGTTAGTAAACAGACTGGAACACCAGGCTAGGAGTTAGTAAACAGACTGGAACACCAGGCTAGGAGTTAGTAAACAGACTGGAACACCAGGCTAGGAGTTAGTAAACAGACTGGAACACCAGGTTAGGAGTTAGTAAACAGACTGGAACACCAGGCTAGGAGTTAGTAAACAGACTGGAACACCAGGCTAGGAGTTAGTAAACAGACTGGAACACCAGGCTAGGAGTTAGTAAACAGACTGACTGGAACACCAGGCTAGGAGTTAGTAAACAGACTGGAACACCAGGCTAGGAGTTAGTAAACAGACTGACTGGAACACCAGGTTAGGAGTTAGTAAACAGACTGGAACACCAGGCTAGGAGTTAGTAAACAGACTGGAACACCAGGCTAGGAGTTAGTAAACAGACTGGAACACCAAGCTAGGAGTTAGTAAACAGACTGGAACACTAGGCTAGAAGTTAGTAAACAGACTGACTGGAACACCAGGCTAGGAGTTAGTAAACAGACTGTAACACCAGGCTAGGAGTTAGTAAACAGACTGGAACACCAGGCTAGGAGTTAGTAAACAGACTGGAACACCAGGCTAGGAGATAGTAAACAGACTGGAACACCAGGCTAGGAGTTAGTAAACAGACTGGAACACCAGGCTAGGAGTTAGTAAAAAGACTGACTGGAACACCAGGCTAGGAGTTAGTAAACAGACTGACTGGAACACCAGGCTAGGAGTTAGTAAACAGACTGGAACACCAGGCTAGGAGTTAGTAAACAGACTGGAACACCAGGCTAGGGTTAGTAAACAGACTGGAACACAAGGCTAGGAGTTAGTAAACAGACTGGAACACCAGGCTAGGGTTAGTAAACAGACTGGAACACCAGGCTAGGAGTTAGTAAACAGACTGGAACACCAGGCTAGGAGTTAGTAAACAGACTGGAACACCAGGCTAGGAGTTAGTAAACAGACTGGAACACCAGGCTAGGAGTTAGTAAACAGACTGGAACACCAGGCTAGGAGTTAGTAAACAGACTGGAACACCAGGCTAGGAGTTAGTAAACAGACTGGAACACCAGGCTAGGAGTTAGTAAACAGACTGAAACACCAGGCTAGGAGTTAGTAAACAGACTGGAACACCAGGCTAGGAGTTAGTAAACAGACTGGAACACCAGGCTAGGAGTTAGTAAACAGACTGGAACACCAGGCTAGGAGTTAGTAAACAGACTGGAACACCAGGTTAGGAGTTAGTAAACAGACTGGAACACCAGGCTAGGAGTTAGTAACAGACTGGAACACCAGGCTAGGAGTTAGTAAACAGACTGGAACACCAGGCTAGGAGTTAGTAAACAGACTGGAAAACCAGGCTAGGAGTTAGTAAACAGACTGGAACACCAGGCTAGGAGTTAGTAAACAGACTGACTGGAACACCAGGCTAGGAGTTAGTAAACAGACTGGAACACCAGGCTAGGAGTTAGTAAACAGACTGGAACACCAGGCTAGGAGTTAGTAAACAGACTGGAACACCAGGCTAGGAGTTAGTAAACAGACTGGAACACCAGGCTAGGAGTTAGTAAACAGACTGGAACACCAGGCTAGGAGTTAGTAAACAGACTGGAACACCAGGCTAGGAGTTAGTAAACAGACTGACTGGAACACCAGGCTAGGAGTTAGTAAACAGACTGGAACACCAGGCTAGGAGTTAGTAAACAGACTGGAACACCAGGCTAGGAGTTAGTAAACAGACTGACTGGAACACCAGGCTAGGAGTTAGTAAACAGACTGGAACACCAGGCTAGGAGTTAGTAAACAGACTGGAATACCAGGGTAGGAGTTAGTAAACAGACTGGAACACCAGGCTAGGAGTTAGTAAACAGACTGGAACACCAGGCTAGGAGTTAGTAAACAGACTGGAACACCAGGCTAGGAGTTAGTAAACAGACTGGAACACCAGGCTAGGAGTTAGTAAACAGACTGGAACACCAGGCTAGGAGTTATTAAACAGACTGGAACACCAGGCTAGGAGTTAGTAAACAGACTGGAACACCAGGCTAGGAGTTAGTAAACAGACTGGAACACCAGGTTAGGAGTTAGTAAACAGACTGACAGGAAAACCAGGCTAGGAGTTAGTAAACAGACTGGAACACCAGGCTAGGAGTTAGTAAACAGACTGGAACACCAGGCTAGGAGTTAGTAAACAGACTGACTGGAACACCAGGCTAGGAGTTAGTAAACAGACTGGAACACCAGGCTAGGAGTTAGTAAACAGACTGGAACACCAGGCTAGGAGTTAGTAAACAGACTGGAACACCAGGCTAGGAGTTAGTAAACAGACTGGAACACCAGGCTAGGAGTTAGTAAACAGACTGGAACACCAGGCTAGGAGTTAGTAAACAGACTGGAACACCAGGCTAGGAGTTAGTAAACAGACTGGAACACCAGGCTAGGAGTTAGTAAACAGACTGGAACACCAGGCTAGGAGTTAGTAAACAGACTGGAACACCAGGCTAGGAGTTAGTAAACAGAATGGAACACCAGGCTAGGAGTTAGTAAACAGACTGGAACACCAGGCTAGGAGTTAGTAAACAGACTGGAACACCAGGCTAGGAGTTAGTAAACAGACTGGAACACCAGGCTAGGAGTTAGTAAACAGAATGGAACACCAGGCTAGGAGTTAGTAAACAGACTGGAACACCAGGCTAGGAGTTAGTAAACAGACTGGAACACCAGGCTAGGAGTTAGTAAACAGACTGGAACACCAGGCTAGGAGTTAGTAAACAGACTGGAACACCAGGCTAGGAGTTAGTAAACAGACTGACTGGAACACCAGGCTAGGAGTTAGTAAACAGACTGACTGGAACACCAGGCTAGGAGTTAGTAAACAGACTGGAACACCAGGCTAGGAGTTAGTAAACAGACTGGAACACCAGGCTAGGGTTAGTAAACAGACTGGAACACCAGGCTAGGAGTTAGTAAACAGACTGGAACACCAGGCTAGGGTTAGTAAACAGACTGGAACACCAGGCTAGGAGTTAGTAAACAGACTGGAACACCAGGCTAGGAGTTAGTAAACAGACTGACTGGAACACCAGGCTAGGAGTTAGTAAACAGACTGGAACACCAGGTTAGGAGTTAGTAAACAGACTGGAACACCAGGCTAGGAGTTAGTAAACAGACTGGAACACCAGGCTAGGAGTTAGTAAACAGACTGACTGGAACACCAGGCTAGGAGTTAGTAAACAGACTGGAACACCAGGCTAGGAGTTAGTAAACAGAAGGAACACCAGGCTAGGAGTTAGTAAACAGACTGGAACACCGGGCTAGGAGTTAGTAAACAGACTGGAACACCAGGCTAGGAGTTAGTAAACAGACTGGAACACCAGGCTAGGAGTTAGTAAACAGACTGGAACACCAGGCTAGGAGTTAGTAAACAGACTGGAACACCAGGTTAGGAGTTAGTAAACAGACTGGAACACCAGGCTAGGAGTTAGTAAACAGACTGGAACACCAGGCTAGGAGTTAGTAAACAGACTGGAACACCAGGCTAGGAGTTAGTAAACAGACTGACTGGAACACCAGGCTAGGAGTTAGTAAACAGACTGGAACACCAGGCTAGGAGTTAGTAAACAGACTGACTGGAACACCAGGTTAGGAGTTAGTAAACAGACTGGAACACCAGGCTAGGAGTTAGTAAACAGACTGGAACACCAGGCTAGGAGTTAGTAAACAGACTGGAACACCAGGCTAGGAGTTAGTAAACAGACTGGAACACCAGGCTAGGAGTTAGTAAACAGACTGGAACACCAGGCTAGGAGTTAGTAAACAGACTGGAACACCAGGCTAGGAGTTAGTAAACAGACTGGAACACCAGGTTAGGAGTTAGTAAACAGACTGGAACACCAGGCTAGGAGTTAGTAAACAGACTGGAACACCAGGCTAGGAGTTAGTAAACAGACTGGAACACCAGGCTAGGAGTTAGTAAACAGACTGACTGGAACACCAGGCTAGGAGTTAGTAAACAGACTGGAACACCAGGCTAGGAGTTAGTAAACAGACTGGAACACCAGGCTAGGAGTTAGTAAACAGACTGACTGGAACACCAGGCTAGGAGTTAGTAAACAGAATGGAACACCAGGCTAGGAGTTAGTAAACAGACTGGAACACCAGGCTAGGAGTTAGTAAACAGACTGACTGGAACACCAGGCTAGGAGTTAGTAAACAGAATGGAACACCAGGCTAGGAGTTAGTAAACAGACTGGAACACCAGGCTAGGAGTTAGTAAACAGACTGGAACACCAGGCTAGGAGTTAGTAAACAGACTGGAACACCAGGCTAGGAGTTAGTAAACAGACTGGAACACAAAAAAAAAAAAAAAAAAATGTAAAATGTAAAATGTAAAATGAACACCAGGCTAGGAGTTAGTAAACAGACTGACTGGAACACCAGGCTAGGAGTTAGTAAACAGACTGGAACACCAGGCTAGGAGTTAGTAAACAAAGGAACACCAGGCTAGGAGTTAGTAAACAGACTGGAACACCAGGCTAGGAGTTAGTAAACAGACTGGAACACCAGGCTAGGAGTTAGTAAACAGACTGGAACACCAGGCTAGGAGTTAGTAAACAGACTGGAACACCAGGTTAGGAGTTAGTAAACAGACTGGAACACCAGGCTAGGAGTTAGTAAACAGACTGGAACACCAGGCTAGGAGTTAGTAAACAGACTGGAACACCAGGCTAGGAGTTAGTAAACAGACTGACTGGAACACCAGGCTAGGAGTTAGTAAACAGACTGGAACACCAGGCTAGGAGTTAGTAAACAGACTGACTGGAACACCAGGTTAGGAGTTAGTAAACAGACTGGAACACCAGGCTAGGAGTTAGTAAACAGACTGGAACACCAGGCTAGGAGTTAGTAAACAGACTGGAACACCAGGCTAGGAGTTAGTAAACAGACTGGAACACCAGGCTAGGAGTTAGTAAACAGACTGGAACACCAGGCTAGGAGTTAGTAAACAGACTGGAACACCAGGCTAGGAGTTAGTAAACAGACTGGAACACCAGGTTAGGAGTTAGTAAACAGACTGGAACACCAGGCTAGGAGTTAGTAAACAGACTGGAACACCAGGCTAGGAGTTAGTAAACAGACTGGAACACCAGGCTAGGAGTTAGTAAACAGACTGACTGGAACACCAGGCTAGGAGTTAGTAAACAGACTGGAACACCAGGCTAGGAGTTAGTAAACAGACTGGAACACCAGGCTAGGAGTTAGTAAACAGACTGACTGGAACACCAGGCTAGGAGTTAGTAAACAGAATGGAACACCAGGCTAGGAGTTAGTAAACAGACTGGAACACCAGGCTAGGAGTTAGTAAACAGACTGACTGGAACACCAGGCTAGGAGTTAGTAAACAGAATGGAACACCAGGCTAGGAGTTAGTAAACAGACTGGAACACCAGGCTAGGAGTTAGTAAACAGACTGGAACACCAGGCTAGGAGTTAGTAAACAGACTGGAACACCAGGCTAGGAGTTAGTAAACAGACTGGAACACAAAAAAAAAAAAAAAAAATGTAAAATGTAAAATGAACACCAGGCTAGGAGTTAGTAAACAGACTGACTGGAACACCAGGCTAGGAGTTAGTAAACAGACTGGAACACCAGGTTAGGAGTTAGTAAACAGACTGGAACACCAGGCTAGGAGTTAGTAAACAGACTGGAACACCAGGCTAGGAGTTAGTAAACAGACTGGAACACCAGGCTAGGAGTTAGTAAACAGACTGGAACACCAGGCTAGGAGTTAGTAAACAGACTGGAACACCAGGCTAGGAGTTAGTAAACAGACTGACTGGAACACCAGGTTAGGAGTTAGTAAACAGACTGGAACACCAGGCTAGGAGTTAGTAAACAGACTGACTGGAACACCAGGCTAGGAGTTAGTAAACAGACTGGAACACCAGGCTAGGAGTTAGTAAACAGACTGGAACACCAGGCTAGGAGTTAGTAAACAGACTGGAACACCAGGCTAGGAGTTAGTAAACAGACTGGAACACCAGGCTAGGAGTTAGTAAACAGACTGGAACACCAGGTTAGGAGTTAGTAAACAGACTGGAACACCAGGCTAGGAGTTAGTAAACAGACTGGAACACCAGGCTAGGAGTTAGTAAACAGACTGGAACACCAGGCTAGGAGTTAGTAAACAGACTGACTGGAACACCAGGCTAGGAGTTAGTAAACAGACTGGAACACCAGGCTAGGAGTTAGTAAACAGACTGGAACACCAGGCTAGGAGTTAGTAAACAGACTGACTGGAACACCAGGCTAGGAGTTAGTAAACAGAATGGAACACCAGGCTAGGAGTTAGTAAACAGACTGGAACACCAGGCTAGGAGTTAGTAAACAGACTGACTGGAACACCAGGCTAGGAGTTAGTAAACAGAATGGAACACCAGGCTAGGAGTTAGTAAACAGACTGGAACACCAGGCTAGGAGTTAGTAAACAGACTGGAACACCAGGCTAGGAGTTAGTAAACAGACTGGAACACCAGGCTAGGAGTTAGTAAACAGACTGGAACACCAGGCTAGGAGTTAGTAAACAGACTGGAACACCAGGCTAGGAGTTAGTAAACAGACTGGAACACCAGGGTAGGAGTTAGTAAACAGACTGGAACACCAGGCTAGGAGTTAGTAAACAGACTGACTGGAACACCAGGCTAGGAGTTAGTAAACAGACTGGAACACCAGGCTAGGAGTTAGTAAACAGACTGTAACACCAGGCTAGGAGTTAGTAAACAGACTGGAACACCAGGCTAGGAGTTAGTAAACAGACTGGAACACCAGGCTAGGAGTTAGTAAACAGACTGGAACACCAGGCTAGGAGTTAGTAAACAGACTGACTGGAACACCAGGCTAGGAGTTAGTAAACAGACTGACTGGAACACCAGGCTGGGAGTTAGTAAACAGACTGGAACACCAGGCTAGGAGTTAGTAAACAGACTGGAACACCAGGCTAGGAGTTAGTAAACAGACTGGAACACCAGGCTAGGATTTAGTAAACAGACTGGAACACCAGGCTAGGAGTTCATAAACAGACAAACATCAGCCCCCCCCCCCCCCCCCCACACACACACACACAAACTGTGCCACTGCACAGCCAAGTAAGTCTCAAACAAGCAAATGTTAAGTTTACCATAATTTGTAGAAACATGAGTAACAAGCTTTTTAGGCCAAACACATAAATGTGTATTTATTTCCCTTTCTCTCCCAGAGGAAAGATTCATTTATGCAGTTTCAAAGCCCCTAAGAGTTCATGTCAAGGATTAGCATACGTCAAACTGCTGCGTGTGCTTGTGAATATTTTAGCTTAAATTGTTTCTGTGAGAAGAAACCAGTCCTGACTAAAATTAGTTTCTGTTTATTGCAATTGTTTGGCTGTTCATCTGTTGTCTAATTAGTCTGTTGTCTAATTGGTATTTTGTCTAATTAGTGTGTTGTGAAGACTGTTGTCTAATTAGTATGTTGTGTAATTAGCATGCTGGCTAATTAGTCTGTTGTCTAATTCGTCTGTTGTCTAATTAGTATGTTGTCTAATTAGTCTGCTGTCTAATTAGTATGTTGTCTAATTAGTCTGCTGTCTAATTCGTCTGTTGTCTAATTCGTCGGTTGTCTAATTAGTATGTTGTCTAATTAGTATGTTGTCTAATTAGTCTGCTGTCTAATTCGTTGGTTGTCTAATTAGTACGTTGTGTAATTAGCATGCTGGCTAATTAGTCTGTTGTCTAATTATTCTGTTGTCGAATTAGTATGTTGTCTAATTAGTCTGCTGTCTAATTAGTCTGCTGTCTAATTCGTCTGCTGTCTAATTTGTCTGCTGTCTAATTCGTCTGCTGTCTAATTAGTCTGTTGTCTAATTAGTCTGTTGTCTAATTAGTCTGCTGTCTAATTAGTCTGCTGTCTAATTCGTCTGCTGTCTAATTCGTCTGCTGTCTAATTCGTCTGTTGTCTATTCTGGAATACTAACTGAATATAATGTTACACTGTATATTTAGTCCAAGCTATATGTGCAAGTTGTCGGTCTAATTGTTAACTTTTTCCTAAAATCATGAAACTTGGTACATATGTCGTTTCACTTCACCGATGGCACTATAGTGAATCGGAGCGATCTTCAATTTGGACCAGGGTTGGAATCAATTCCATTTAAATTCCAGTCAATTCAGAAAGTAAACGGACATTTAAATTCCAATTCTCTTCAACGCATTTTAATGAAACATTTTTGGAATTGGAATTTTGTTAATTTTCTGAATTGACTGCAATTGAAATTGAAATGACCCCAACGCTGGTCTGGACTCCAGGCTCCCTGGTCTGGACTCTTTAATCACTAGATGTTCTCTCCCCCCTGTCTACCCCCCCCCCACATCCCTTTATCCCTGTCTACCCCCACCCCCACCCCCACATCCCTTTATCCCCCTGTCTACCCCCACCCCCACATCCCTTTATCCCTGTCTACCTCCATCCCTCCGTCCCTCTGTCTCCCATACCTCCATCCCTCCATCCCTCTGTCTCTCATACCTCCATCCCTCTGTCTCCCATACCTCCATCCCTCCGTCCCTCTGTCTCCCATACCTCCATCCCTCCATCCCTCTGTCTCCCATACCTCCATCCCTCTGTCTCCCATCCCTCCATCCCTCTGTCTCCCATACCTCCATCCCTCTGTCTCCCATCCCTCCATCCCTCTGTCTACCCCCATACCTCCATCCCTCTCTCTCCCATACCTCCATCCCTCTGTCTCCCATACCTCCATCCCTCTGTCTCCCATCCCTCCAACCCTCTGTCTCCCATACCTCCATCCCTCCATCCCTCTGTCTCCCATACCTCCATCCCTCCATCCCTCTGTCTCCCATACCTCCATCCCTCTGTCTCCCATACCTCCATCCCTCTGTCTCCCATACCTCCATCACTCCGTCCCTCTGTCTCTCATACCTCCATCCCTCTGTCTCCCATACCTCCATCCCTCTGTCTCCCATACCTCCATCCCTCCATCCCTCTGTCTCCCATACCTCCATCCCTCTGTCTCCCATACCTCCATCCCTCCATCCCTCTGTCTCCCATACCTCCATCCCTCTGTCTCCCATACCTCCATCCCTCTGTCTCCCATACCTCCATCCCTCCATCCCTCTGTCTCCCATACCTCCATCCCTCTGTCTCCCATACCTCCATCCCTCTGTCTCCCATACCTCCATCACTCCGTCCCTCTGTCTCTCATACCTCCATCCCTCTGTCTCCCATACCTCCATCCCTCTGTCTCCCATACCTCCATCCCTCCATCCCTCTGTCTCCCATACCTCCATCCCTCTGTCTCCCATACCTCCATCCCTCCATCCCTCTGTCTCCCATACCTCCATCCCTCTGTTTCCCATACCTCCATCCCTCTGTCTCCCATACCTCCATCCCTCTGTCTCCCATACCTCCATCCCTCCATCCCTCTGTCTCCCATACCTCCATCCCTCTGTCTCCCATACCTCCATCCCTCTGTCTCCCATACCTCCATCACTCCGTCCCTCTGTCTCTCATACCTCCATCCCTCTGTCTCCCATACCTCCATCCCTCTGTCTCCCATACCTCCATCCCTCCATCCCTCTGTCTCCCATACCTCCATCCCTCCATCCCTCTGTCTCCCATACCTCCATCCCTCTGTCTCCCATACCTCCATCCCTCCATCCCTCTGTCTCCCATACCTCCATCCCTCCATCCCTCTGTCTCCCATACCTCCATCCCTCCATCCCTCTGTCTCCCATACCTCCATCCCTCTGTCTCCCATACCTCCATCCCTCTGTCTCCCATACCTCCATCCCTCTGTCTCCCATACCTCCATCCCTCCGTCCCTCTGTCTCCCATACCTCCATCCCTCTGTCTCCCATACCTCCATCCCTCCATCCCTCTGTCTCCCATACCTCCATCCCTCTGTCTCCCATACCTCCATCCCTCCATCCCTCTGTCTCCCATACCTCCATCCCTCTGTCTCCCATCCCTCCATCCCTCTGTCTACCCCCATACCTCCATCCCTCTGTCTCCCATACCTCCATCCCTCCATCCCTCTGTCTCCCATACCTCCATCCCTCCATCCCTCTCTCTCCCATACCTCCATCCCTCTGTCTCCCATACCTCCATCCCTCCATCCCTCTGTCTCCCATACCTCCATCCCTCTGTCTCCCATACCTCCATCCCTCTGTCTCCCATCCCTCCATCCCTCTGTCTACCCCCATACCTCCATCCCCCATCTCCCCACTCCTCCACCCTCCATTCCCCCCATTCCTCCATCCCCCATCTCCCCACTCCTTCACCCTCCATTCTCCCCATCCCTCCGTCTCCCCATCACCTCCACCGCTCCACCCCAGGTGTCCGGGTGAAGAGTGGCCAGTGTTCGGTTCACAGCCTGCTACCGTGGCGCCTGACATGGACATGGACTACTGCTCTGCTCCTCTCTGTTCCTCTGGTGCCTTCAGCTTCCTGGTGAGGCTCCTCCTCCATCCTGCCATCCTCCTATACATGGAGGGACCACTCCTCCCTCTTCCATCCCTCCCTTCCTCAGACTGTCTGCTTGCTCTGGCCTTACCCATAAGCCAACCAGGACTGGAGCCTGCTGAGGGGATCCACTTCTGACTCCAACAAACCAATGGATGGTCAACAAATTACATTCATCTCTTTTATTTACGTATACATTTTTCGGGAGCTGATCTAAACATTTTGTGATTTAATTTAAATTTGGCACTTCTTTCCAAACATCACTTGTGTTGTACTGTAACTGTACATTGTTGTGGAAAGTCTTTTAGTTTAATCATTTAGGATGCATCCCAAATGGCACCCTATTCCCTATTTAGTGCCCAATGGGCCTGGTCAAAAGTAGTGCACTATTTAGGAAATAGGGCATCTAACTGCTTCCAGACGGCTGGCGACTGGCATCTAACTGCTTCCAGACGGCTGGCGACTAGAATCTAACTACTTCCAGATGCCTGGAGACTAGCATCTATCTACTTCTAGACGGCCACAGCTCTGAGGCTCTACAGAGCGTGAACAATTCCCTGAAAGCTGCTACTGAGGCGGTCTGGCTGTCTCTGTCTGACTGTCTGGCTCTCTGTCTGACTGTCTGGCTCTCTGGCTGTCTCTGTCTGACTGTCTGGCTGTCTGGCTCTCTGTCTGACTGTCTGGCTGTCTGGCTCTCTGGCTGTCTTCTTCTGACTGTCTGGCTCTCTGGCTGTCTCTGTCTGACTGTCTGGCTCTCTGTCTGACTGTTTGGCTCTCTGTCTGACTGTCTGGCTCTCTGTCTGACTGTTTGGCTCTCTGTCTGACTGTCTGGCTCTCTGTCTGACTGTCTGGCTCTCTGTCTGACTGTCTGGCTCTCTGTCTGACTGTCTGGCTCTCTGGCTGTCTCTGTCTGACTGTCTGGCTCTCTGTCTGACTGTCTGGCTCTCTGGCTGTCTCTGTCTGACTGTCTGACTGTCTGGCTCTCTGGCTGTCTCTGTCTGACTGTCTGGCTCTCTGTCTGACTGTCTGGCTCTCTGTCTGACTGTCTGGCTCTCTGTCTGACTGTCTGGCTCTCTGTCTGACTGTCTGGCTCTCTGTCTGACTGTCTGGCTCTCTGTCTGACTGTCTGGCTGTCTCTGTCTGACTGTCTGGCTCTCTGTCTGACTGTCTGGCTCTCTGGCTGTCTCTGTCTGACTGTCTGGCTGTCTGGCTGTCTGTAAGGCTGTAATACTGGGATCAGCCTCTCTTCTCATTAGTTATCTGCATCCATGTACTCCTTGGCTGCCTAACAAGCATCACAGCAGCTCAGTAGAGATCAGTGTTTTCTTATTCACACAGAGAGAAGTGAAAGAAAAAACATGTTTTAGTAGCATGTTTTACCCCAGAAATGTTACTATTTCCAGACTAGCTTTTTGTACATTGTGTTACCTTTAGAAACAAAACAAAACAAGTGAGTGGTGTGTGTTTCAGGTAGGTCAAAGTTTCTGTTTTTCTAATAGCAAAGAGCTTGGTAATGTGTTGGACTGATGGGTGTATCAGAGTACACCTGTACACCTGGACTCACCTGTAGTGCCCAAACAGATCTTTAGACAAAGACTTGACGACTCTGTGGAAACTCATGTTGTCAGTACAAATAAATGTCTGTCTTTAATACATATTATTTTTCTGGTTGTCTATCTTAGGGCTTGGCGGTATACCATATTTTACAATATACCGGTATTGATGCACGGACCAGTTTGGGGTTTTACTTTACATTCTATAACGGTATTTGAATGTTTGGTTTGTTAAATGTGATATTCCGTGTGTAACGTCCATTATTATAGTTTACACGGTACTAGTCATCCCTCTCTGCTCTCTCTCTCCATGCCGCTTTCCACACAGACCTAGCCCCGCCCCCTGTCACTCAAAGAGCCGTGTTCAGTCTGCCTGGTCAATGCAGCACATGCAACAATGTCATGACAACGATGTTTCCACTTTGCTTTCCAAGTGTTCTATAACTACACTATTAGTTTGTGTTTCTTACATCTGCAAACATGGCTCCTGAGTGGAGCAGCGGTCTAAGGCACTGCAACTCAGTGCTAGAGGTGTCACTACAGACCGAGTGGCGCAGCGGTCTAAGGCACTGCAACTCAGTGCTTGAGGCGTCACTACAGACCCCGTGGTTCGATTCCAGGCTGTATCACAACCGGCCGTGATTGGGAGTCCCATAGGCAGCGCACAATTGGCCCAGCGTCGTCCGGGTTTGGCCGGTGTAGGCCGTCATTGTAAATAAGAATTTGTTCTTAACTGACTTGCCTAGTTAAATTAAACATTTTTAAAAACAGCTGGTTTCATAGCAAGTTTTAGCTAAATCGTGTTAGCCGCTAACGCTAATCACTAGATAGCTGGCTAACTAGCTAGCTAATAATAATAATAATAATATAATATAATAATATGCCATTTAGCAGACGCTTAATAAATGTACTGAGTCAGAGCAAACGTAGCTAGCTAAAACAGCCTAGTCTGTCTACTTGGCTGAGGCCATATGGTTGTTTTAGTCTCTACTTGGCTGAGGCCATATGGTTGTTTTAGTCTCTACTTGGCTGAGGCCATATGGTTGTTTTATTCTGTCTACTTTGAGGCCATATGGTTGTTTTATTCTGTCTACTTTGAGGCCATATGGTTGTTTTATTCTGTCTAGGAGACTATTCAGGATTGAGGGAAAGATGAATAAAGAAAAGTACAGAGAGATCCTTCATGAAAACCTGCTTCAGAGCACACAGGACCTCAGACTGGGGCGAAGGTTCACTTTCCAACAGGACAACGACCTAAGCACACAGCCAAGACAACGCAGGATTGGCTTCGGGACAAGTCTCTGAATGTCCTTGAGTGGCCCAGCCAGAGCCCGAACGAACATCTCTGGAGAGACCTGAAAATAGGTGTGTAGCGATTCTCCCCTACCAACCTGACAGAGCTTGAGAGGATCTGCAGAGAATAATGGGAGAAACTCCCCAAATACAGGTGTGCCAAGATTGTTGCGTCATACCCAAGAAGACTTGAAGCTGTAAAGGCTGCCAAAGGTTTTAGTCAACTTTCCAGGACATAGACATGTCTTATATGGGCAGAAAGCTTAAATTATTGTTAATCTAACTACAGTGTCCAATTTACAGTAGATATTACAGCTAAAAAAAATACCTTGCTATTGTTTGAGGATAGTGCACAACAACTAAACACATTTATCAAGGCAACTGGTTTGATACATTCACCTCTAGAGGTAAATAATGTATTTACATTCATTAATCTTGCTCTGATTTGTCATCCTGAGGGTCCCAGAGATCAAATGTGGAGTAGTTTTGTTTGAAAAAATGAATTTTTATATTCAAATGTAGGAACTGGGAGATACAGTTTGACCTCTGACTCCTCACCCACCCCGCCCGGCCATCTAGATGTGTGAAGGTTAGTGTATTTTCTGTAGGGAAGCTAATGATACATCATTTATGACATTCCTGGGAGTGTGCAAACTTAAATGTTGTATTACCATAGCATTTTTGTATGTTCTCTATAGTTATGTACTTGAAAACCAATTCGGCACATGTGGGAAAACTCCTGGCAGACTTGATACAAAATATTGTATACTGGATCACTCTGAAACTTTGCACACACACTGCTGCCATCTGGTGGACAACATATCAATTCATCTAGAATCCTACATCACTGTCTGGTATTTCTCTTGCATTTCAAAGATGATGCAAAAAAATTAAAATAGAAAACGCATGTTTTTTTGTTTGTATTATCTTTTACCAGATCTAATGTGTTATATTCTCCTACATTGATTTCACATTTCCGCAAACTTCAAAGTGGTTCCTTTCAAATGTAATCAAGAATATGCATATCCTTGCTTCAGGTCCTGAGCTACAGGCAGTTAGATTTGGGTATGTCATTTTAGGGGGGGGGGGGGGGGGGGAAAGAAAATAAAAAAAGGGTCCAATCCTTAAGAGGGTAAAGGGTCTGTAAATGTGATATTTCAGTTTTGTATTTTTATAAATTTGCAAACATTTAAAAAAACCTGTTTTTGCTTTGTCATTATGGGTATTGTGTGTAGATTGATGATGGAAAAAAACGATTTAATCAATTTTAGAATAAGGCTGTAACGTAACAAAATGTGGAAAAAGTCAGGTGTCTGAATACTTTCACAATGCACTGTATCTGACATTGTATTCCCATTCGAACTTAGATGTGCTTTTAAATGTTTGAAAGCGCAGTGATAGACATTTGGGTGACAACTTAACCAACAATAAGACATTGTTTTTCCATTGGAATTTTGTTGTGCTTTTAGTTGGTTGAAAGCATAGTGATAACATATTGGAAATTCAGCTAACTTTTGGCTGTCTTTTTGAGTGGGTGAATACACTAAGTATACCAAACATTAGGAACACCTTCCTAATATTGAATTGCATACCCTGCCTTTTGCCCTCAGAACTGCCTCAATTCGTCTGGGCATGGACTCTACAAGGTTCTACAGGGATGCTGGCTCCAATGCTTCCCACAGTTGTGTCAAGTTAGCTGGATGTCCTTTGGGTGGTGGATCATTCTTAATACACACGGGAAACTGTTGAGCGTCCGAGTGGCGCAGCGGTCTAAGGCACTGCATCTCAGTGCTTGAGTTGTCACTACAGACCCCCTGGTTCGATTCCAGGCTGTATCACAACCAGCCGTGATTGGGAGTCCCATAGGGCGGCGCACAATTGGCCCAGTGTCGTCCGGGTTTGGCAGGTGTAGGCCGTCATTGTAAATAAGAGTTTGTTTTTAACTGACTTGCATAGTTAAATAAAGGTAAAATACATTTTAAAAAATAACCCAGCAGCGTTGCAGTTCATAACACACCTGGCATCTACTACCATACCCCGTTCAAAGGCACTTAAATATTTTGTCTTGACCCTTCACCCTCTGAATGGAACACATACACAATCCATGTCTCAAGGCTTAAAAATCCTTCTTTAACCTGTCTCCTCCCCTTCATCTATACTGAAGTAGATTTAACAAGTGGCATCAATAAAGGATCAATTATGATTCCAAGATGGCATAGCAGTGCGGTCGTATATTATGTTGTGTCCTCGTGTAAATAGCCTGTTTTTTTGTTTGTTTTTTGTCTTTTTTCGTATATATTTCTCTATCTCACTTTCCATCATTAACTAAATATACTTTCCTGCAACCCGCCTCACCCAATGTGGAACAGATTCTATTATTTCTTCATACCTTTTATCAAGAACCCACGGCTGAAACTAGCCAGCTAGCCAGCTAACTAGCCACTTGCTATTAGCTATTGCTATTAGCCACTTTTAGTTGTTTTCACCACTGTCCGTGGCCTGCAATACCTACCAGCCAGCTCTAGCCTGGACAATTATCGGCCAGCTTGCACAGCGTGCTATCGACCCAGAGCATTTCAGATTTTCTGCCGGAATCACTGAATCACTGGACCTTAACACCGGATCATCACAACTAGGTAGCTGCAACCGAATGGATGCTGTTGTTGGCTAATCACCACTAATCACCACTTGTCTCAAAGCTAGCACCACTTAGCCTTGAGCTAGCCTCAAGCCAGGCCCATCTCCAGGCTATCCACCTCTCTGTCAACCGGACGGGACCTCCTAGTGTCGACACGGAGCCCCGCCGATCCATCATGACTGGTCTGCTGACGTAATCGTCTGATGTGGTTTCAACAGGCTTCCCGTTGCGACGACCACAAAGATCCTTCTGCTAGCCCCAGCCCGCTAGCACGCGCAATCAACAGCCATGCCTCCTGCTCGCCTGTGCTGTAGCAGCCTACGAACTGCTCCCGGACTTACCTATTGCGGTTCACTGAACCTTATGATCACTCAGCTACACATCTGATGCCCGCTGGACTGTTCCTTTACACGGTACCCCATCCTGTTTATCTGTTTAGCCTCAGCCCAAACTTTCATCGCCATTACCAGTTGTTGTCTTAGCTCTCTCTAATAACACCTGTGATTGCTTTATGCCTTTCTCCCATGTCAATATGCCTTGCCTATTGCTGTTCCACTTAGTTCTTATTATACATTTCACTGTAGAGCCCAAAGTCCCTCTCAAACTGCCTCAAATAGCTCCTTTGTTCCACCCCCCATACACGCGGAGACCGGCTCAATCGGTACCTCCAGTGATCTCTTTCATCGTTACCCAATGCTTAGGTTTACCTCCACTGTACTCATATCCTTCCATATCCTTGTCTGTACATAATGCCCTGAATCTATTCTACAACGCCCGGAAAATGCCCCGTTTATTCTCTGTACCCAACGCACTAGAAGACCAGTTCTTAGCTTTTAGCCATATACTTATTCTATTCAAATCAAATCTTTTCAGTCTCCTGAGGGGGAATAGGCTTTGTCGTGCCCTCTTCACGACTGTCTTGGTGTGTTTGGACCATGATAGTTCGTTGGTGATGTGGACACCAAGGAACTTGAAGCTCTCAACCTGTTCCACTACAGCCCCGTCGATGAGAATGGGGGCGTGCTCAGTCCTTTTTTTTTTCCTGTAGTCCACAATCATCTCCTTTGTCTTGGTCACGTTGAGTTGGAGATGGTTGTTGTCCTGGCACCACATGGCCAGGTCTCTGACCTCCTCCCTATAGGCTGTCGTATCGTTGTCGGTGATCAGGCCTACCACTGTTGTGTCGTCGGCAAACTTAATGATGGTGTTGGAGTTGTGCCTGGCCATGCAGTCATGGGTGAACAGGGAGTACAGGAGGGGACTGAGCACGCACCCCTGAGGGGCCCCCGTGTTGAGGATCAGTGTGGCAGATGTGTTGTTACCTACCCTTACCACCTGGGGGCGGCCCGTCAGGAAGTCCAGGATCCAGTTGCAGAGGGAGGTGTTTAGTCCCAGGATCCTTAGCTTAGTGATGAGCTTAGAGGGCACTATGGTGTTGAATGCTGAGCTGTAGTCAATGAATAGCATTCTCACGTAGGTGTTCCTCTTGTCCAGGTGGGAAAGGGCAGTGTGGAGTGCAGTAGAGATTGCATCATCTGTGGATCTGTTGGGGCGGTATGCAAATTGGAGTGGGTCTAGGGTTTCTGGGATAATGCTGTTGATGTGAGCCATGACCAGCCTTTCAAAGCACTTCATGGCTACAGACGTCAGTGCTATGGGTCGGTAGTCATTTAGGCAGGTTATCTTAGAGTCCTTGGGCACGGGGACTATGGTGGTCTGCTTGAAACATGTTGGTATTACAGACTCAGTCAGGGACATGTTGAAAATGTCAGTGAAGACACTTGCCAGTTGGTCAGCACATGCTAGGAGTACACATCCTGGTAATCCGTCTGGCCCTGCGGCCTTGCTTAAAAGTCTTACTCACATCGGCTACGGAGAGCGTGATCACATAGTCATCCGGAACAGCTGGTGCTCTCATGCATCCTCCTCTGTTCCTCTGGTGATGTAGAGGTTAACCCAGGCCCTGTAGCCCCCAGGTGCTATCATTTGTTGACTTCTGTAACAGTAAAAGCCTTGGTTTCTTGCATGTTAACATCAGAAGCCTCCTCCCCAACTTTGAGTTATTCACTGCGTTACCACACTCTGCCAACCCAGATGTTCTAGCAGTGTCTGAATCCTGGCTTAGTAGGATAGTCAGTTTTACAAGGGCATGTCTGGCAGCATGAGTGAAGGAGGCTTTGTTGCGAAATAGGAAGCCGATTCTAGATTTAACTTTGGATTGGAGATTCTTAATGTGAGTCTGGAAGGAGAGTTTACGGTCTAACCAGACACCTAGGTATTTGTAGTTGTCCACATACTGTAGGTCAGACCCACCGAGAGTAGTGACTCTAGTCGGGTATGCGGGTGCCAGCAGCGTTCGATTGAAGAGCATGCATTTAGTTTTACTAGTGTTTAAGAGCAGTTGGAGGCTACGGAAGAAGTGTTGTATGGCATTGAAGCTCTTTTGGAGGTTTGTTAACACAGTGTCCAATGAAGGGCCAGATGTATACAAAATGGTGTCGTCTGCGTAGAGGTGGATCTGAGAGTCACCAGCAGCAAGAGCGACATCATTGATATACACAGAGAAAAGAGTCGGCCCAAGAATTGAACCCTGTGGCATCCCCATAGAGACTGCCAGAGGTCCAGACAACAGGCCCTCCGATTTGACACATTGAACTCTATCTGAGAAGTAGTTGGTGAACCAGGCGAGGCAGTCATTTGAGAAACCAAGGCTATTTAGTCTGCCAATAAGAATGCGGTGGTTGACAGAGTCAAAAGCCTTGGCCAGGTCGATGAAGACGGCTGCACAGTACTGTCTATTATCGATCGCAGTTATAATATCGTTTAGGACCTTGAGCGTGGCTGAGGTGCACCCATGACGGTGATCTGTTTGTTAACTTGGCTTTCAAAAACTTTCGAAAGGCAGGGCAGGATGGATATAGGTCTGTAACAGTTTGGATCTAGAGTGTCACCCCCTTTGAAGAGGGGGATGACCGCGGCAGCTTTCCAATCTCTGGGGATCTCAGACGTTACAAAAGAGAGGTTGAACAGGCTAGTAATAAGGGTTGCGACAATTTCGGCGGCTAATTTTTAGAAAGAAAGGGTCCAGATTGTCTAGCCCAGATGATTTGTATGGGTCCAGATTTTGCAACTCTTTCAGAACATCAGTGGTCTGAATTTGTGTAAAGGAGAAGCTGGGGGGGGCATGGGCAAGTTGCAGCGGAGGGTGCAGAGATGGTAGCCGGGGTTGTGGTAGTGTTAGAAATTGAAATACGGTGGGATTCGAAATGGTCGGTGATCTGTTTGTTAACTTGGCTTTCAAATACTTTCAAAAGGCAGGGCAGGATGGATATAGGTGGGTGCATAGCTGGTGGCCGGGGTAGTGGTAGCCAGGTGGGACGCATGGCCAGCCGTAGCAAAATGATTGTTGAAATTCTCGATTATTGTAGCTTTATCGGTGGTGATAGTGTTTCCTAGCCTCAGTGCAGTGGGCAGCTGAGAGGAGGTGCTCTCATTCTCCATGGACTTTACAGTGTCCCAAAACCTTTTGGAGTTAGTGCTACAGGATGCAAATTTCTGTTTGAAAAAGCTAGCCTTTGCTTTCCTAACTGCTTGTGTATATTGGTTCCTAACTTCCCTGAAAAGTTGCATATCGCGGGGGCTATTCGATGCTAATGCAGTACGCCACAGGATGTTTTTGTGCTGGTCAAGGGCAGTCAAATCTGGGGAGAACCAGGTGCTATATCTGTTCTTAGTACTGCATTTTTTGAATGGGGCATGTTTATTTAAGATTGAGAGGAAAGCACTTTTTAAAGAACAACCAGGCATCCTTTACTGACGGAATGAGATCGATATCCATCCAGGATACCTGGGCCAGGTCAATTAGGAAGGCCTGCTCGCTAAAGTGTTTTAGGGAGCGTTTGACAGTGATGAGGGGTGGTCGTTTGACCGCGGACCTGTTTACGGACGCAGGCAATAAGGCAGTGATCGCTGAGATCCTGGTTGAAGACAGCGGAGGTGTATTTAGAGGGTAAGTTAGTCAGGATAATATCTATGAGGGTGCCCATGTTTACGGATTTAGGGTTGTACCTGGTAGGTTCCTTAAATATTTGTGTGAGATTGAGGGCATCTAGTTTGGATTGTAGGATGGCCGGGGTGTTAAGCATATCCCAGTTTAGGTCACCAAGCAGTACGAACTCTGAGGATAGATGGGGGGCAATCAATTCATATATGGTGTACAGGGCACAGCTGGGGGCTGAGGGGGGGCTGTAGCAAGTGGCAACAGTGAGAGACTTATTTCTGGAAAGGTGGATTTTTAGAAGTAGGAGCTCAAACTGTTTGGGCACAGACCTGGATAGTATGATAGAGCTCTGCCTTCCTAAGACAGGATTCAGACACTTCTAGAACATCAGGGTTGGCGGAGTGTGCTAACGCAGTGAATAACTCAAACTTAGGGAGGAGGCTTCTGATGTTAACATGCAAAAAACCAAGGCTTTTATGGTTACAGAAGTCAACAAATGATAGTTCCTGGGGAGTAGGAGTGATACTGAGGGCTGCAGGGCCTGGGTTAACCTCTGCATCACCAGAGGAATAGAGGAGGACTAGAATAAGGATACGGCTAAAGGCTTTAAGAACTGGTCTTCTAGTGCGTTTGGTACAGAGAAAAGGGGCAGATTTCCGGGCGTTGTAGAATAGATTCAGGGCATTATGTACAGACAAGGATACATTGGAGGTAAATCTAAGCGTTGGGTAACAATGAAAGAGATAGTATCACTGGAGGTACCGATTGAGCCGGTCTCCGCGTGTATGGGGGTGGAACAAAGGAGCTATTTGAGGCAGTTTGAGAGGGACTTTGGGCTCTACAGTGAAATGTATAATAAGAACTAAGTGGAACAGCAATAGGCAAGGCATATTGACATGGGAGAGAGGCATAAAGCAATCACAGGTGTTATTCGAGAAAGCTAAGACAACAACTGGTAATGGCGATGAAAGTTTGGGCTGAGGCTAAATAGATAAACAGGACAGATAAACAGGATAGGGTACCGTTTAAAGGAACAGTCCAGCAGGCATCAGCTGTTCAGCTGAGTGATCATAAGGTCCAGTGAACAACAATATGTGAGTCCGGGAGCAGTTCGAATTGGTGCTACAGCACAGGCGAGCAGGAAGCACAGCTGTTGTTTGCGTGTGCTAGCGGGCCGTGGCTAGCAGATGGATCTTCATGGTCGTCGCAACGGGAAGACTGTTGAAACCACAGACGATTACGTCGGTAGACCAGTCGTGATGGATCGGCGGGGCTCCGTGTCGACACTAGGAGGTCCCGTCCGGTTGACAGAGAGGTAGATAGCCGGGAGATGGGCCTGACTCGAGGCTAGCTCAAGGCTGATTAGCCAACAACTACATCCATTTGGTTGCAGCTAGCTAGTTGCGATGATCCAGTGTTAAAGGTCCAGTGATTCAGTGATTCCGGCAGAAAATCTGATATGTTCTGGGTCGATAACGCGCTGTGCAGACAGTGCAGACTGGCCGATAATAGTCCAGGCTAGAGCTGGCTGGTAGATAGTGCAGGCCACGGACAATGGTGAAAAACCGCTAACGGAGGCTAATAGCAGGTAGCTAGTTAGCTGGCTACTCCGGTCCGGTAGACAGAGAGGTAGATAGCCGGGAAATGGGCCTGGCTCAAGGCTAGCTCAAGGCTAACTGGTGCTTGCTTCAGGGGCAGTGGTGATTAGCCAACAGCAACATCCATTCGACATCCATTCGGTTGCGGCTAGCTAGTTGCGATCCGGTTTTAAGGTCCAGTGATTCAGTTATTCCGGCAGACAATCTGATGTTCTGGGTGAAAACCGCAAACGGTGGCTAATAGCAAGTAGCTAGTTAGCTGGCTAGCTAGTTTCAACTGGAGATTCTAGATAAAAGTTAAGTAAATAATAGAGTCCGTTCCACATTGAGCGAGGCGGGTTGCAGGAAAGTATATTTAGAAGAAGGATGAAAAGTGTGATATGGAAATATATACGAAAAAGACAAAAAAATAAAAAATAAATAGGCTATTTACACTGACACACAACAGAGTACACGACCACACTGCTACGCCATCTTGGATAGTGGTAAAGTATTGTTCTAGGTTAGTTGTAGTTCCACATACAGGGTAACTATAGCTCCACATACAGGTTATATATAGGTACAGGTTAGGTACACTTCCACATACAGGTTAGTTATAGATACAGGTTAGGTATAGCTCCACATACAGGATAAGTATAGTTCTAGGTTAGTTAGGTATTGTTCCAAATACAGGTTAGGTATCGTTCCAGGTTAGATATAGTTCCACATAAGGGTTAAGTACAGTTCCACATACAGGGTAAGTATAGCTGCGCATACAGGTTAGGAATAGATACAGGTTAGGAATAGATACATGTTAGGAATAGATACAGGTTAGGTATAGATACAGGTTAGGAATAGATACAGGTTAGGAATAGATACAGGTTAGGAATAGATACAGGTTAGGTATAGACACAGGTTAGGAATAGATACAGGTTATGAATAGATACAGGTTAGGTATAGATACAGGTTAGGAATAGATACAGGTTAGGAATAGATACATGTTAGGAATAGATACAGGTTAGGAATAGATACAGGTTAGGAATAGATACAGGTTAGGAATAGATACAGGTTAGGAATAGATACAGGTTAGGAATAGATACAGGTTAGGAATAGATACAGGTTAGGTATAGACACAGGTTAGGTATAGATACAGGTTAGGTATAGATACAGGTTAGGTATAGATACAGGTTAGGAATAGATACAGGTTAGGAATAGATACAGGTTAGGAATAGATACAGGTTAGGTATAGATACAGGTTAGGTATAGATATAGGTTAGGAATAGATACAGGTTAGGAATAGATACAGGTTAGGAATAGATACAGGTTAGGTATAGATACAGGTTAGGTATAGATACAGGTTAGGAATAGATACAGGTTAGGAATAGATACAGGTTAGGTATAGATACAGGTTAGGTATAGATACAGGTTAGGAATAGATACAGGTTAGGAATAGATACAGGTTAGGAATAGATACAGGTTAGGTATAGATACAGGTTAGGTATAGATACAGGTTAGGTATAGATATAGGTTAGGTATAGATACAGGTTAGGTATAGATACAGGTTAGGCATAGATAGAGGTTAGGCATAGATACAGGTTAGGTATAGATACAGGTTAGGAATAGATACAGGTTAGGTATAGATACAGGTTAGGAATAGATACAGGTTAGGAATAGATACAGGTTAGGAATAGATACAGGTTAGGTATAGATACAGGTTAGGTATAGACACAGGTTAGGTATAGATACAGGTTAGGAATAGATACAGGTTAGGAATAGATACAGGTTAGGAATAGATACAGGTTAGGTATATATACAGGTTAGGAATAAAAACAGGTTAGGAATAGATACAGGTTAGGTATAGATACAGGTTAGGAATAGATACAGGTTAGGTATAGATACAGGTTAGGAATAGATACAGGTTAGGAATAGATGCAAGTTAGGTATAGATACAGGTTAGGAATAGATACAGGTTAGGAATAGATACAGGTTAGGAATAGATACAGGTTAGGTATAGACACAGGTTAGGTATAGATACAGGTTAGGTATAGATACAGGTTAGGTATAGATACAGGTTAGGTATAGATACAGGTTAGGAATAGATACAGGTTAGGTATAGATACAGGTTAGGTATAGATACAGGTTAGGAATAGATACAGGTTAGGAATAGATACAGGTTAGGAATAGATACAGGTTAGGAATAGATACAGGTTAGGAATAGATACAGGTTAGGTATAGATACAGGTTAGGAATAGATACAGGTTAGGTATAGATACATGTTAGGAATAGATACAGGTTAGGAATAGATACAGGTTAGGTATAGATACAGGTTAGGTATAGATACAGGTTAGGAATAGATACAGGTTAGGAATAGATACAGGTTAGGAATAGATACAGGTTAGGTATAGATACAGGTTAGGTATAGATACAGGTTAGGTATAGATACAGGTTAGGTATAGATACAGGTTAGGTATAGATACAGGTTAGGAATAGATACAGGTGAGGCATAGATACAGGTTAGGTATAGATACAGGTTAGAAATATATACAGGTTAGGTATCGATACAGGTTAGGAATAGATACAGGTTAGGAATAGATACAGGTTAAGAATAGATACAGGTTAGGAATAGATACAGGTTAGGAATAGATACAGGTTAGGTATAGATACAGGTTAGGTATAGATACAGGTTAGGTATAGATACAGGTTAGGAATAGATACAGGTTAGGAATAGATACAGGTTAGGAATAGATACAGGTTAGGTATAGATACAGGTTAGGAATAGATACAGGTTAGGAATAGATACAGGTTAAGAATAGATACAGGTTAGGTATAGATACAGGTTAGGCATAGTTCCATATACAGGTTAGGTATAGATACAGGTTAGGAATAGATACAGGTTAGGTATAGTTCCACATACAGGTTGGGTAAGTCCCCTGTAGCTCAGTTGGTAGAGCATGGCGCTTGCAACGCCAGGGTTGTGGGTTCGTTTCCCACGGGGGGCCAGTATGAAAAATGTATGCACTCACTAACTGTAAGTCGCTCTGGATAAGAGTGTCTGCTAAAATGAAAAAAAAAAAAAAAGTACAGTTCCTCATAGATGTTAGGTACAGTTCCACACAAAGGTTAGGTACAGTTCCTCATACATGTTAGGTACAGTTCCACACAAAGGTTAGGTACAGTTCCTCATAGATGTTAGGTACTGTTCCACACAAAGGTTAGGTACAGTTCCTCATAGATGTTAGGTACTGTTCCACACAAAGGTTAGGTACAGTTCCTCATACATGTTAGGTACTGTTCCACACAAAGGTTAGGTACAATTCCACACAAAGGTTAGGTACAGTTCCTCATACATGTTAGGTACAGTTCCACACAAAGGTTAGGTACAGTTCCTCATACATGTTAGGTACAGTTCCACACAAAGGTTAGGTACAGTTCCTCATACATGTTAGGTACAGTTCCACACAAAGGTTAGGTACAGTTCCACACAAAGGTTAGGTACAGTTCCTCATACATGTTAGGTACAGTTCCACACAACGGTTAGGTACAGTTCCTCATACATATTAGATACTGTTCCACACAAAGGTTAGGTACAGTTCCTCATACGTTAGGTACAGTTCCACACAAAGGTTAGGTACAGTTCCTCATACATGTTAGGTACAGTTCCACACAAAGGTTAGGTACAGTTCCTCATACATGTTAGGTGCTGTTCCACACAAAGGTTAGGTACAGTTCCTCATACATGTTAGGTACTGTTCCACACAAAGGTTAGGTACAGTTCCTCATACATGTTAGGTACTGTTCCACACAAAGGTTAGGTACAGTTCCACACAAAGGTTAGGTACAGTTCCACACAAAGGTTAGGTACAGTTCCTCATACATGTTAGATACAGTTCCATATACAGGTTAGGTATCGTTCCATATACAGATTAGGTATCGTTCCATATACAGGTTAGGTATCGTTCCATATACAGGTTAGGTATCGTTCCATATACAGGTTAGGTATCGTTCCATATACAGGTTAGGTATAGTTCCTCATACAGGTTAGGTATCGTTCCATATACAGGTTAGGTATCGTTTCATATACAGGTTAGGTATAGTTCCATATACAGGTTAGGTATCGTTCCATATACAGGTTAGGTATAGTTCCATATACAGGTTATGTTTAGTTCCATATACAGGTTAGGTATCGTTCCATATACAGGTTAGGTATCGTTCCATATACAGGTTAGGTATAGTTCCATATACAGGTTAGGTATAGTTCCATATACAGGTTAGGTATAGTTCCATATACAGGTTAGGTATCGTTCCATATACAGGTTAGGTATCGTTCCATATACAGGTTAGGTATCGTTCCATATACAGGTTAGGTATAGTTCCATATACAGGTTAGGTATCGTTCCATATACAGGTTAGGTATCGTTCCATATACAGGTTAGGTATAGTTCCATATACAGGTTAGGTATCGTTCCATATACAGGTTAGGTATCGTTCCATATACAGGTTAGGTATCGTTCCATATACAGGTTAGGTATTTGTATTTGTATTTATCATGGATCTCCTTTAGCTGCTGCCAAGGCAGTATTTACTCTTCCTGGGGTCCAGCAAAATTAAGACAGTTATACATTTTAAAAACCTTACAATACATTCATAACAGATTTCACAACATATTAAGTGTGTGCCCTCAGGCCTCTACTCTACTACCACATATCTATAACACAAAATCCATGTGTACATGTGTGTATAGTGCGTATGTTATCGTGTGGTTGTATGCATGTGTCTATGTTTGTGTTGCTTCACAGTCCCCGCTGGTCCATAAGGTGTATTTTTATCTGTTTTCTCTGTTGTCTATAGGCCGTCTATAGGCCGCTCCGAGTTCAACGATGTGCCCCACTTGACCGTAGCTCGCTCGGTCTGACCGCAGTGACTGTGTCTGTGTGTGTCTGTGTGTGTCTGTGTGTGTCTGTGTGTGTCTGTGTGTGTCTGTGTGTATGAGAGTAAAACTGTCCAACAGGGGGGGCAGAGCAGGCAGCCCCTGTGGAGGCAGGCCACTCTCTCCCCCCTTTCTTTTGGCCTGCTGTCCCTCTGGAGTTCCAAGTCGGTAAGCTGTACTCTCAGGCCCATGGGAGATGTCTTTTGAACAGGCAGGGAGTGCATAATTAGAGATATGGAGCTCCAGAGGTCACAAGGTCAATGTGGGCCTGCATGGAAGTCAGCAGGGCCACAATGGTGCAACAGCTTTAACAGAATCAAACAAAAAAAAAGTGCCCTAAAGGTTATTCTAGCTGCGTGCAGCGGTTCATTCAGTCTGACCCATCCGAGTTGTTCCCCCACAGGATAACATGGGTATACATGTAATGCTCTAACTCTGCTCCTGTTTATGCAATTAGCAAAATTCCTTCTGCCACATGTTCAGGGTCACCTGTAGCTCTACAGATATCAATATGAATACAGTACATGGTCCCCTTCATATCTTAAACGGGAAATTTTAACAATAAATATTATGTCAAATTCCATTGTAACTAATTGCCATGGGAAAGCAGTCAAGTCAGCCATCCCATTGATAAATTCATCAAAAACAGTCAAAGGACAGAACATTTGAAATGTATTTCTACAGTAGAGTATCCCAGTAGTGGACTTTATTAGTTAAAGCCATAGTGTACATTTTTTGTAACAGGTATGGAATTGACTGAATGATTAATTGATTTAATGGTAAAAGACTGAATTTGAATATGTTTGACTGTGAGCTGACAGCAAGGGAGGAGTTGGAGGTGTGTTTTAGTGGGAGGAGTGTGTTGTGGAAATAGAATGTATTTGACTAGAGGCTGACAGCATGGGAGGGGTGGAGGGAGTGGTCTCAGATGTGTTTATAAGCAGCAACTAAGCAGCCTGGAGCATTGTACTTCCTGGATAGCTGAAGTGATTGTGTAAAGGTTTTTATTTACTGTTATTTCACTTTTCAATAATATAGATGGCTCCAGTGCGTTCTCTATTTTGTTCATGTCCACTTTGCTTTAAGGTTGTGGTTGGCTTCAGTCAGCACCTTAGGCAAGTACACAACGTTCGGAACACTGAGGAGAGGATTCTCCTCTGTAATTGGCAGTGGGGCCGTGTCAATATCAGGCAGGAGCGGTGTCCAGTGACAGGATGCTCCACCCATGTCAGCAGGCTGGACCGGCATATGGACTCCCATACAGAGCTCAACAGAGCACAGAGGAGACAGGCTTTAGAGGAGGTGAAGAGACGTCTGACAATGGAGAGGCTGGCGGCATTGAGGGCGTCGATCCCTGCCATCCCAGTGGCCACCGATTTTGATATTGTGGAGACTGCGAGGCAAGAAGAAGAGGAGGATAACTTTTTAGATACTTTTGCAGAGGAAGAGGAGGAAGAGGGCTGCACATATGATTACTGCCACTGCCAAGCACCACTTTTGAGGCTGCAGAAAGCTGTGAAAGAGAGGGATGAGGCCCTGACCAAGAAAAGTGAGACCATCATGTCCATTAAAGAGGACAACCTGAAGCTGATCTCTGAGCTGCATAGAGTGAGGAAGAGGTACCAGCTACTGAAAAGGCAGATGGGGATTCTCAGGGTGAGTCCGGCAAAGGAGAGGTCGGCAAAGAGGTCCCTCAGCTTTCAGGCCGAGGCAGACACAGCCCAAGAGGAGCTGCAGCTGGACCAAGTGACAGGTTCAGGGGACCAGACAGAGGAGGCTACAGCGTCCGGATCTGGCAGCAAACTTCTCTTCCCGGGCTCTGCCATTAGTAAGTACTGTTTCTTTGCAATAGTGGCAAGTGTTTGAAACAGTTTTTTTTTTTTTTTAAACAGCTTGACTGATTCATGTTGCCTCATGAGATTGTAATTCTTGTCTAAAATGTTATGTTTCTTTGACAGGTGTGTTTCTTGAGGGATTCAGGAAGACCTGTGAGGGCCCCAATCCAAATTATAAACTAATAGAAAATTGTGCCGGAAAGATCAAAGGGGTGACGCAATTTTTGAACTACATGGCGAAGGATGAGACCTACCAATCCAATCTCATTTTCCTGACTAACCATGACAAAATAAGGGGGTAAGCAGAGTTCTTTCTTTTTAGTCTCATCAGCGTTCATTAACAATGCAGTAATTGATTGTATGATTTGTGTGTGTGTGTATGTGTGTGTGTGTGTGTGTGTGTGTGTGTGTGTGTGTGTGTGTGTGTGTGTGTGTGTGTGTGTGTGTGTGTGTGTGTAAAGGTGAAAGACAGCAAGGAAGCCAAGGTGGTTTCCAGAAAGACCCTGCTGGAGTGCCAGTCTCTTGCCAAGGCCAAGATCCCAGAAGTGCTGAGTAAGTGTTTCTAAATCTGTGATGTCACTGTTATTACACACTTATAAACGTCAGACATGTATAGAGTGCAGTGTAAAGATGCCTGTTATTATTTTCATGTCCCCACAGAAACCTTGGAAGAAACAAGGACACAGAAAAATCAGTACCAGTTTAATGGATACCTGTGGGCCTACTTTACCTCCATATACGGCCATAGACCGGGCCTGGATAAGAACATGTTGGTGGAGGAGGTGGAGGAGGCTAAATGTGACCAGTCTGGGATGTATCTGATCAGTGTAAGTCTATAAACGTACACCTGAATGTGTTTATTTGTTTGTTTGGTTGGTTGGTTGTTTTTGGAAACAATTGCAGTCGCCTTTGCGTCATTTGTGTGTTTTTTCTGTTCAATTTCTAATAGGTGGAGGAACACAAAACGAATAGAGACCATGGCATGGTCCAGATGTCGCTGACAAAGGATGAGTACACTTGGTTTTCAGACTTCCTCAAATTCAAGCACTGCCTCCCAGGGGGAAAGAAGTCCCAGCACTTCTTTTTCAATTCTACAAGCACTCAGCTCAAGAACCTGCCTGCCTACCTGAGGGAGGTGTGGAAGGAGATGGGTCTGCCTGAAACTCCTACCTTCACTGACCTGCGGACCTCCATTGTCACTCATCTAAGTCAGATTAGATATGAATAGAAGTATTGTAAGATCCTATTCCACTGTTGTCTGAAATAATATAAATTATTTTTATTTATTTGTGTCTGTGTGTGTGTGTGTGTGTGTGTGTGTGTGTGTGTGTGTGTTTCTTTTTTGCTTGTGTCTTACAGGTCAAAAACATGCTCCCGAAGGCTGACAGGGAAAGGGTGGCCAACTTCATGTGCCACGACATCCAGACGGCAGATACATTTTATGCCATCAATTTAAATCCGTCCCAAGCCAGTGAAACCAGGGCACTCTTCGAGGCAACATTAAAGGGAGAAGATACCTCTGTCACCACCGAGAACCAGGCCTCCACCTCTTCAAAAAGAAAGCGGAAGGCAAGAGAGGAGGACTCCCTCTCCGAGGGGAGCACCACCCCCGAAGAGACCAAGGTGATGTACCAGGAGTCTGGCCCGTCCTCCAGGGACTCGGAGGAGGAAGAGGTCGAGGATGAGGAACGGACGGCCAGACAACCTGTGGTAAGATCAGCTATTCCGACACCACACATTAGATTACCAAATGTGCTTGTACACCATGTAACAGTCAAACATGCATTTTTTAATATATATATGTTCTCTTTTGTGTTTGCTGTGCCTGAAGACACCCTCCAAGTTGACCATGCCTGAGCTGGAGCAGTACCATACCCCGAGCAAGAAGCAGCTCATCCTCAGGCGCCGCATGGTGGTCGCCGTCAGCCCCCTGCTAGTCTCACCCATCAAATTGAAGAGCAAGTCGCCCCTCACCTCCCCCATTGTCACGATGCAAGGTATGCAGCAGCTGAATTCAAATGAAGACCGACTCAAAAAAGCCATTGCCTCAAGGAGGAGGAAGCTGGATGAGAAGGTGCACAAGGAAAGAGGGGAGACCTCTGTCAGCCAGAAGGAAGGGGAGCCGACCCACTTCAAGACTCAACAAGGGGAGGAAGGAAACAGCAGCACCTCTTACCAAGACTCTTAAAGACTCTCACATTTACACTGTTCTGATTTTGTGTTGTGTGGTTTTCTATTTTAGTGTGCTTGTTCAGATCATAAAATGTGTGTAATTTATTCAAACTGTCTAATCTATTTTCCATGTTGGTGTGATTCTTTATAATGTTCCAAGGTTTGCTCTGTTTAATAAAACATGTTTTTGAGTAATTTATTATGTTGTGCTTTTTTTAAGGTTTGGATTTGGTCTGTGTCACTTATATTGCAAGTGTTGAACCTGCACTGTCTTGTCTTTATTTTTTTTTACAATAATCTTAATCCATTGTGTCTGTGAATGTTGGTAAAAACAATAATCTTAATTAATTTCTCTCTGTTATTTATCAGAGTAAATTACTTAGGAAATAGTCCATTTCAAAACCTTCTCAGAGTGTGAACACAATGCAGCTGCCAACTAGGTTTATTGTTGGTTTGACTTAGAGTTTTCAGAGGTTTATGTCCTGAAATAATGGTGTTTTTTCAACTTGGTAGCTTCATTTAGCACCTATATCCACTCTATTCTTTTGTGTTCCTTAACTTAGTTTGGTTCATTTAAAAAGGAGAATGCAATAACACATTAGCTCTAATCCAGAGCGATTTACAGGAGCAATTAGGGTTAAGTGCCTTGCTTAAGGGCACATCAACAGATTTTTCACCTAGTCGGCTCAGGGATTAGAACCAGCAACCTTTCGGTTACTGGCACAACGCTCTTAACCACTAAGCTACCTGCCGCCCTAACACTACTTTACCCTAACCCAAACCCTTGTGGTATTGGCTAATAACAATTCAATTGAACAAGTATCTTTTATAACAATAACATCTTTAATAAAACTTCAAAAACAATTTTCAATATAGGAAGAAATGATGACACTTGCGTTGACAATCTAGACAGATTTACACAAAGGAATAATTATTTGATCAACATTCTCATGCAAAAAATATAAAAACTCTTCTTCTGCGACAGACAGTTCTGCTTGTGTTGCCTGGGTATACCCATCCTGTACATCCCAACCAGCTACACTCCAGTCTGGCCCAATGGGAGATTCCAGCAGTCCTACAATGTCCCATTCGGTAAACATTGGAGGCTGACGGTTTTTAATCGAAGAGCCCTTAATTTAGATAGGGCTAGTTCTCTTCTCAGGATGTCAAGCTGCGTTGTGGCTTCTGAATGCTGAAAAAAAACAGAAAAAACAAGAAATGTTTGAGGGTTTGATTCTGGTTAAGCAGTTGAACAAACACAAATAGGACTTAAAAATGTATCAAAGCTAGGACTTACATCTTGCCTGTGTACTGTCATCATGTGACGCAATAGCCGTGCATATTTTATTTTGCAAATGGGACAGTGTGTGTTCTGTACTCCTATTTTGCCTCTCACTAAGGCCTAAAGGAAGGCTCTTTCCATCGTGTTCATCACTTTGTGGACAATCCTTAAGTGAAAACGAAGGACAGCATAACTTCGCTGACAAATGGGGCAACACAACATTGTTGAGCTCATCTGTGAGGGGAAAATATAAAAAGTCTCACCATGCATTGTTTTAAAAACATTTCCCCAACATGACAGCTAGAGTAGACCCCCACCCCTACATACACCTTGCTCTGACTCTCCCCAAAGCTGCACACAGTCTCCCAAGAGTCACACAATAATCTGACAGGCCACTCTGCACAAGCTGTATTTTGAAAAGAGAATTATAAAAACATTTTAAAGGTGTACCTACAAGATGTTTGTCAAAGTTCCTCACTATGAGGAATCTTCAGTGTGTATTGTTCTCTCAGATTGTTAAACTCTGAGTGAATGACATACTCATTTACATGCGAGAAAGCTACTTCGAATACACACAGACACTAGGTGACAAAAGGGGCATGATACAAGTTCAAAAGCCAATCACAGGAGGGGTCAAGAAAAGAGAGAGAAGTGAAGAGCTACATATTTCCACAAAACACACTACTTAATAAACACACCACTTAATGAACACAACTTACATTTACATTTACGTCATTTAGCAGATGCTCTTATCTATAGCGACTTACAGATTGGTGCATTCACCTTATAGCCAGTGGGCTTAACCACTTTACAATATGTTTTATTTATTTTTTTATGTTGGGGGGGGGTAGAAGGATTACTTTATCCTATCCCAGGTATTCCTTAAAGAGGTGGGGTTTCAAGTGTCTCCGGAAAGTGGTGAGTGACTCCGCTGTCCTGGCATCGTGAGGGAGCTTGTTCCACCATTGGGGTGCCAGAGCAGTGAACAGTTTTGACTGGGCTGAGCGGGAACTGTGCTTCCGCAGAGGTAGGGGAGCCAGCAGGCCAGAGGTGGATGAACGCAATGCCCTCGTTTGGGTGTAGGGACTGATGAGAGCCTGAAGGTACGGAGGTGCCGTTCCCCTCACAGCTCCGTAGGCAAGCACCATGGTCTTGTAGCAGATGCGAGTTTCAACTGGAAGCCAGTGGAGTGTGCGGAGGAGCGGGGTGACGTGAGAGAATTTGGGAAGGTCGAACACCAGACGGGCTGCAGCGTTCTGGATGAGTTGTAGGGGTTTAATGGCACAGGCAGGGAGCCCAGCCAACAACGAGTTGCAGTAATCTAGACGGGAGATGACAAGTGCCTGGATTAGGACCTGTGCCGCTTCCTTGTAAGGCAGGGTCGTACTCTCCGAATGTTGTAGAGCATGAACCTACAGGATCGGGTCACCGATCATAGGATGCCACCTTTCTAACAAGTTAGTTTGTCAAATTTCTACCCTGCTAGAGCTGCCCCGGTCAACTTTATTGTGAGGTGGAAACTTCTAGGAGCAGCAACGGCTCAGCCGTGAAGTGGTAGGCCACACAAGCTCACAGAATGGGACCGCCGAGTGCTGAAGCGCGTAAAACTTGTCTGTTCTCGGTTGCAACACTCACTACCGAGTTCCAAACTGCTTCTGGAAGCAACATCAGCCCAATAACTGTTCATTGAGAGATTCATGAAATGGGTTCCCATTGCCAAGCAGCTGCACACAAGCCTAAGATCACCATGTGCAATGCCAAGCGTCGGCTGGAGTGGTGTAAAGCTCGCCACCGTTGGACTCTGGAGCAATGGAAACGCGTTCTCTGGAGTGATGAATCACGCTTCACCATCTGGCAGTCCTACGGACAAAACTTGTTTGGCGAATGCCAGGAGAATGCTACCTGCCCGAATGCATAGTGCCAACTGTAAAGTTTGGTGGAGGAGGTATAATGGTCTGGGGCTGTTTTTCATGGTTAGTGCTAGGCCCCTTAGTTCCAGTGAAGGGAAATCTTAACTCTACAGCATACAATGACATTCTAGATGATTCTGTGCCTCCAACTTTGTGGAAACAGTTTGGGGAAGACCCTTACGGCCAATATCAGTGGGGGGACCAACTTCATATTAATGCCCATGATTTTGGAACGAGATGTTGGACAGAGCAGATGTCATGTAGTGTATCTACCTCCATCACTCCAGTATCCTTATAGTATATATATATATATATATATATATATATATATATATATATATATATATATATATATATATACTTTTGTATGACATTGGAAATATAGTATTGGAACTGACCCTGTATAAAGCTTGCTTAATTCTGTTTTTTTTCTACCTTATGTTATTTTTAGTACTACTTTGATATTGACTACTGCATTGTTGTGTTTAGAGTTTGCAAGAAAGGCATTTCACTGTACTTGTGCACGTGACATAAAAAACTTGAAACTTGATTGTAGGAAGGGGTTGATTTTCTTAAATGGATAATTACAACAAACTAACAGGTTGGAAAGTGAAAATCTTAAATAAAATAAAAATAAATACAATAATCATGACAAAAACGTTATTGTTAAGAGAGAATTTAACTAGGACTATAACATAATAAAGATTTGAAATATTGAAATATTTTATGGCTTATGTTTCTCATGGAAGTTGTTGAATAACACCCGGGGACAAAGTAAAAATTCTTACAGCCACTGAAAAGAAGTGTTCAAAATGTATTTAACTCCCCTTCAAGATCCATATTTGAATATAAGGACACCTGCCTTTATATTTAAAGCCTTTTGGAATCCACATTTTTACACTAAAGAATAAGTTATATTTAGCTAACTAACCAACAACTTTAAGCATGTATTTGAGAGACAACAAGTCCTCATTTTGCAAATGTATTTGTTTTCAATAAACATTGGAGAAGAAAAATAGCTTACATGTTGTCGACAATCTAAGCCAACCCCATCTGTTTTGACTCATAGTTGCGCACACGTCGGTTTTGTTGCTAAGTAACCAACCCATCTATAGCAGGGGTGTCAGACTGACTAATGGTTTTAGTTATTTCCTTTCAATTCATTTCAATTAAAACCTAGACAACCAGGTGAGGGCAGTTTCTAACTAATCAATTAAAACCTAGACAACCAGGTGAGGGCAGTTTCTAACTAATCAATTAAAACCTAGACAACCAGGTGAGGGCAGTTTCTAACTAATCAATTAAAACCTAGACAACCAGGTGAGGGCAGTTTCTAACTAATCAATTAAAACCTAGACAACCAGGTGAGGGCAGTTTCTAACTAATCAATTAAAACCTAGACAACCAGGTGAGGGCAGTTTCTAACTAATCAATTAAAACCTAGACAACCAGGTGAGGGCAGTTTCTAACTAATCAATTAAAACCTAGACAACCAGGTGAGGGCAGTTTCTAACTAATCAATTAAAACCTAGACAACCTGGTGAGGGCAGTTTCTAACTAATCAATGATGTTAATTGATCAATCAAGGACAAGGAAGGAGCTAAAATCTGCAGAGCTAAAAGAGTTTAACACCCGTCCTATAGATACAGTATAGCTATGTTTCATACAGCCAGAAGAGGGCACCAAAGACAAACACTGGGGACTGTGTCCCTGCCAGGCACCAGAACCAGCTAGAGTACTAGAGCCAACGGAGAGAGGGACGATGAAAAGAAAGATGGAGAGAGGGAGAGAGAGATGGGGAAAGAGAGAGAGAGAGAGAGATGGGGAAAGAGAAGAGAGAGAGAGAGAGAGAGAGAGAGAGAGAGAAAGAGAGAGAGAGAGAGAGAGAGAGAGAGAGAGAGAGAGAGAGAGAGAGAGAGAGAGAGAGAGAGAGAGAGAGAGAGAGGGAGAGAGAGAGAGAGAGAGAGAAAGAGAGAGAGAGAGAGGAGAGAGAGAGAGAGAGAGAGAGTCATCACTTGTAACACAGGCTGTCCAATGTTCAAAACATTGCATTGTGCATTCATATCTTTAAAGAAATCTTACACTTGCACAATCATTGATTCAAAATACAAATGTATTGTGAAATACCAATGAAACGTTAATTTAGATCACCCACACACAAGCAACCGATAGTTTCACTGTGTCATTGTTCGTACAATCATTACAGTTTTTGCCCATTGCTTACACACTAAAACCGAATGCTTAGACCAAAGCCTCAATACCTAAACTCCCTGTAGCATGCCTTAAACACAGTGTAACCATAGCTTAAACACAATGTCAACTTTGCACTTTGTATTTCTGTTTGCATTTCTGTAACACACTTATTGCGAAACACTACACACGTTTTGTTACATTAGACACGTTGTTCAAAAACGAAATCACCTGTTATCATTGGGAAAACACTCTGTTCAAAATACAAAACTAATCTGGCAATTGTATGCACTTACATACACACCTGAAAACACTTGCACAGAAAACAGAACACCAATCAGTCTGAGCCTTAGCACTACAAATGGGCCTCAGGTAAGCCATTTTTACAGTTTTTTCTGAATGCTTAAGCGCTAATCGTGATTCTTGTAGCACAATTTCTAAAACTATTAATACGTATAGCAAAACCACTCACTGAGTTTGCAAAACTAAAAGCACAAACACTGCTTTGCACTCAGTTTACAATTTTGTAACACACACTTTGCAAAACTGTAGGCACAATTCACTGCACAACACTCTTTTTGCAGAACTTTAAACACAACTCACTGCTTACACTCAATTACCAAATTTCCAACACACTCCTAGCAAAATTATACACATGTATGGCTATCATTAACACTATTTTGCCAACTGTCTGGCACACTTGCACATGTGAAAACTGTTGTAGATAATTAGTTCACTTTGCAATCAGCCTAAGCACTATAAATAAGCCACAGGTAAGCTGTCTGTGTGGAGTACAATGGAAGGAGCAGTAAGAGGGAGAAGAGTGAGAATCAGAGGAGGCCAAGGAGGCCGAGGGAGAGGACGTGGAGTTGAAGAAGTTGGAGGAAGAGGACGTGGAGTTGAAGAAGCGAGAGGGTTAGAGGAAGTTAGAGGAAGAGGACAAGGAGGAGCAAGAAGAGGACGAGGAGGGGAAAGAGGAAGGGTAAGAAGAGTAAGAAATAGAATAACTGATGACATCAGAGCTACAATAGTGGACCATGTCATCAACCATGGGATGACCCTGAGGGAAGCTGGCCAACGGGTTCAGCCTAATTTGAGCCGCTACACTGTGGCAAGCATCATTAGGACATTTCGAAATGAGAATCGGTAACTACTTTGTAGCACTGCCATACTCTAATGAGAAACACAACAGTACCATACATGCAAAAATACTGAAATTGTTACTTTACAGAATTGCTAGACGTCCAGATGTTGGGGGCAGAGGAAGAATGTTCACTCCAGAGCAAGAGACCCATATAGTGAACATGGTGATTACCAATAATGCAATAAGACTGCGCGAAATACAGCAGCGCATAATTGATAATGACACCATCTTTCAAAATATACACAGTGTAAGTATTTCTGCACTAAGTCGTGTACTTGCGCGCCACAGAATAAGAATGAAGCAAATTTACAGAGTTCCTTTCGAGAGAAACACAGAATGTGTAAAGCAACTGCGATATGACTATGTGCAGGTAAGCTATAGTGTCATTGGTTCTGAATTTGGAAGTGCATACTGTAGTGCTGTGCATGGGCCTGATGTGTTGCATTTGTTTTGTCTTGTCCAGAGAGTGATGGAACTAGAAGCAGATGCCATGGGACATGAGCTACTTTTTGTAGATGAGGCCGGTTTTAACCTCAGTAAAACCAGGAGACGTGGCAGGAACATTATTGGACACCGTGCCATCATCAATGTCCCAGGACAACGTGGTGGTAACATAACCATGTGTGCAGCTATAAGCCAAAATGGTGTTGTTCACCATCATGCAACCTTAGGCCCATACAACACTGCACACATTATTGCATTCCTGGACACCTTACATGACATGCTCACTGTTCAGAGACCAGAGCATACCCGATATGTCATCATATGGGACAATGTTAGTTTCCATAGGGCTGCTTTGGTCCGCAACTGGTTTACAGACCACCCATTCTTCATGGCACTCAACCTCCCTCCATACTCTCCATTCTTAAATCCCATCGAGGAGTTCTTCTCTGCCTGGCGCTGGAAAGTGTACGACCGTCATCCTCATCAACAGGTAGCCCTTTTACAGGCAATGGAGGAGGCATGTGGAGATATTGACCAGGCATCATGTCAGGCCTGGATACGGCATTCAAGGAGATATTTTCCCCGGTGCCTTGGACGGGAGGATATCGCATGCGATGTGGACAAAATTTTGTGGCCGGACCCAGAAAGACGACATGATGTAGGCTGATTGTTTTTCTTTTTTTTGTGAAATTACTATTTTGTGTTCTGACTTTGTCTTGGTTTTGATGAGTGTGAATAAACACCAATACTTGAAGTTTGGATCCTTGTATGTTTACATGACACTATGACAAAAGTATGACCTCAAATTGACATCTGTACACAGAGAAAGCAAAAGCCAGATGTGTTTTGTATTCATACCATCAGTGTGTAGTTGGCACATTGTGTGCTTAGTAGATGATGGCTTGTGTTTACTGTTTGATACGAAAACACCATTTTTAAGAAGGTGTGAAGAGTTAATCTAGCTGTGTTCGCTTTTGCAAGAGAACTACAATGTTTTGATAATTGTGTGAAAGGTTTTCTTATTTGTGTGTAGAGTTTTGCAAAAATAGCCAATAGTTACAAAAAATGTGCTTAACCAATCAGAAAAAACTGTAACTTTGCAAGCATGGAGGCAATGAGAGTCAGAGTAAGAGGAGGACAAAGAGAGAGAGGAGTCGGATGTGGAAGAGGACGTGGAAGAGGATGAGGACCAGTGCGGAGACATATATCAGATGACATCAGGGCTACTCTGGTGGACCATGTGATAAATCATGGCCTGTCCATGAGGGAGGCTGGGCAAAGAGTCCACCCTAACCTCAGTCGCTACACAGTAGCATCGATAATAAGGACATTCCGACTGGAGAACAGGTATATCTTCAAGTTTCTACTCCAGACTGTACCTACTGTATGTGTCACATGATTCTGTATCATATTACAGTATTACTGTACTAACTATACTATACAAAAATGGGTAGTACTGTGAAGTACTGTATATGTAAAGGAATACCATTGTGATGTTGCAGTACTGTGTACAGTTTGAAAGTACAGTATGTGAAAAATAACCTAACCAATGACATCTTGTGGTGGCATTTTCTACAGAATGGTTGGACGACCTCCTCAAGGTGGAAGGGAACGGCTCTTCACTCAACAACAAGAGCTTGCCATCATTAAAATGGTGCGAGAAAATAATGCAATCCGACTTCGTGAGTTGCAACAAGGCATAATTGCAAATGGAAATGAATTCAACAATATCAACAGGGTCAGCATTTCTACACTAAGTCGCATCCTACAGAAACATAACTTCAGAATGAAGCAGCTGTACAGGGTGCCATTTGAGAGGAACAGTGTCAGGGTCAAGGACTTGCGCCATGATTATGTGCAGGTATGTGTCACTTTACTTTACATACTATATATTGTGATGTGGGAATGAGGGTTTATGCTGCCACCTGCCCTGCCTGTAGCTTGTAGTTTTGGTCTATACTCACCCAACCCAGCCCCTACTTGTGTGAAAATATAGACATTGTAGTTCCTGTATGTGTTTTCAGTAACAATATTCAATATTTTCTGTTACAGACGGTTCTGGAGTTTGATGCCGCCGAACTGCCGCATTAGTTCATCTACGTGGATAAGGCAGGCTTCAATCTGGCCAAAACCAGGCGTTGGGGCCGTAACGTAGTTGGACAAAGGGCTGTTGTAAATGTCCCTGGGCAGCGTGGGGGAAATATCACCTTGTGTGCTGCAATTAGTGTCGAAGGAGTCCTGCATCATCATGCCACTCTAGGTCCCTACAATACAGGACAGATCATTGCATTTCTAGATGCACTACAGTTGTGCAGGACAGACCACAGCAGCCCAGGTTTGTTGTCATCTGGGATAATGTTAGTTTCCACCGGGCTGCTCTGGTCCGAGATTGGTTCAACAACCATAATCATTTCACAGTTTTATACCTTTCCCCTTACAGCCCCTCTCTAAATGCAATCGAGGAATTCTTTTCAGCGTGGCGGTGGAAAGTATATGATCGGCAACCACATGCCCGCATGACTCTTCTGCAAGCAATGGAAGAGGCATGTGGAGACATTCAATCAATCAATCAATCAATTTTATTTTATATAGCCCTTCTTACATCAGCTAATATCTCGAAGTGCTGTACAGAAACCCAGCCTAAAACCCCAAACAGCTAGTAATGCAGGTGTAGAAGCACGGTGGCTAGGAAAAACTCCCTAGAAAGGCGAAAACCTAGGAAGAAACCTAGAGAGGAACCAGGCTATGAGGGGTGGCCAGTCCTCTTCTGGCTGTGCCGGGTGAAGATTATAACAGAACCATGCCAAGATGTTCAAAAATGTTCATAAGTGACAAGCATGGTCAAATAATAATCAGGAATAAATCTCAGTTGGCTTTTCATAGCCGATCATTAAGAGTTGAAAACAGCAGGTCTGGGACAGGTAGGGGTTCCATAACCGCAGGCAGAACAGTTGAAACTGGAATAGCAGCAAGGCCAGGCGGACTGGGGACAGCAAGGAGTCACCACGGCCGGTAGTCCCGACGTATGGTCCTAGGGCTCAGGTCTCTCAGTTGGCTTTTCATAGCCGATCATTAAGAGTTGAAAACAGCAGGTCTGGGACAGGTAGGGGTTTCGTAACCGCAGGCAGAACAGTTGAAACTGGAATAGCAGCAAGGCCAGGCGGACTGGGAACAGCAAGGTGTCATCATGCCCGGTAGTCCTGACGTATGGTCCTAGGGCTCAGGTTCTCAGAGAGAAAGAGAGAACGAGAGAATTAGAGAGAGCATACTTAAATTCACACAGGACACTGGATAAGACAGGAGAAGTACTCCAGGTATAACCAACTAACCCCAGCCCCCCGACACATAAACTACTGCAGCATAAATACTGGAGGCTGAGACAGGAGCGGTCCGGAGACACTGTGGCCCCATCCGAAGAAACCCCCGGACAGGGCCAAACAGGAAGGATATAACCCCACCCACTCTGCCAAAGCACAGCCCCCGCACCACTAAAGGGATATCCTCAACCACCAACTTACAATCCTGAGACAAGGCCGAGTATAGCCCACAGAGGTCTCCACCACAGCACAAACCAAGGGGGGGCGCCAACCCAGACAGGAAGATCACGTCAGTAACTCAACCCACTCAAGTGACGCACCCCTCCCAGGGACGGCATGAAAGAGCACCAGCAAGCCAGTGACTCAGCCCCTGCAACAGGGTTAGAGGCAGAGAACCCCAGTGGAGAGGGGAACCGGCCTGGCAGAGACAGCAAGGGCTGTTCGTTGCTCCAGAGCCTTTCCGTTCACCTTCACACTCCTGGGCCAGACTACACTCAATCATATGACCTACTGAAGAGATAAGTCTTCAGTAAAGACTTAAAGGTTGAGACCGAGTCTGCGTCTCTCACATGGGTAGGCAGACTGTTCCATAAAAATGGAGATCTATAGGAGAAAGCCCTGCCTCCCGCTGTTTGCTTAGAAATTCTAGGGACAATTAGGAGGCCTGCGTCTTGTGACCGTAGCGTACGTATTGGTATGTACGGCAGGACCAACTCGGAAAGATAGGTAGGAGCAAGCCCATGTAACGCTTTATAGGTTAACAGTAAAACCTTGAAATCAGCCCTTGCCTTAACAGGAAGCCAGTGTAGGGAAGCTAGCACTGGAGTAATATGATCAAATTTCTTGGTTCTAGTCAGGATTCTAGCAGCCGTATTTAGCACTAACTGAAGTTTATTTAGTGCTTTATCCGGGTAGCCGGAAAATAGAGCATTGCAGTAGTCTAACCTAGAAGTAACAAATGCATGGATTAATTTTTCTGCATCATTTTTGGACAGAAAATTTCTGATTTTTGCAATGTTACGTAGATGGAAAAAAGCTGTCCTTGAAACAGTCTTGATATGTTCGTCAAAAGAGAGATCAGGGTCAAGAGTAACGCCGAGGTCCTTCACAGTTTTATTTGAGACGACTTTACAACCATCAAGATGAATTGTCAGATTTAACAGAAGATCTCTTTGTTTCTTGGGACCTAGAACAAGCATCTCTGTTTTGTCCGAGTTTAAAAGTAAAAAGTTTTCAGCCATCCACTTCCTTATGTCTGAAACACAGACTTCTAGCGAGGGCAATTTTGGGGCTTCACCATGTTTCATTGAAATGTACAGCTGTGTGTCATCCGCATAGCAGTGAAAGTTAACATTATGTTTTCGAATAACATCCCCAAGAGGTAAAATATATAGTGAAAACAATAGTGGTCCTAAAACGGAACCTTGAGGAACACCGAAATGTACAGTTGATTTGTCGGTGGACAGACCATTCACAGAGACAAACTGATATCTTTCCGACAGGTAAGATCTAAACCAGGCCAGAACTTGTCCGTGTAGACCAATTTGGGTTTCCAGTCTCTCCAAAAGAATGTGGTGATCGATGGTGTCAAAGGCAGCACTAAGGTCTAGTAGCACGAGGACAGATGCAGAGCCTCGGTCTGACGCCATTAAAAGGTCATTTACCACCTTCACAAGTGCAGTCTCAGTGCTATGATGGGGTCTAAAACCAGACTGAAGCATTTCGTATACATTGTTTGTCTTCAGAAAGGCAGTGAGTTGCTGCGCAACAGCTTTTTCTAAAATTTTTGAGAGGAATGGAAGATTCGATATAGGCCGATAGTTTTTTATATTTTCCGGTTCAAGGTTTGGCTTTTTCAAGAGAGGCTTTATCACTGCCACTTTTAGTGAGTTTGGTACACATCCGGTGGATAGAGAGCTGTTTATTATGTTCAACATAGGAGGGCCAAGCACAGGAAGCAGCTCCTTCAGCAGTTTAGTAGGAATAGGATCCAGTATGCAGCTTGAAGGTTTAGAGGCCATGATTATTTTCATCATTGTGTCAAGAGATATAGTACTAAAACACTTAAGTGTCTCTCCCGATCCCAGGCCCTCGCAGAGCTGTGCAGATCCAGGACAGCTAAGCCCTGGAGGAATACGCAGATTCAAAGAGGAGTCCGTAATTTGCTTTCTAATGGTCATGATCTTTTCCTCAAAGAAGTTCATGAATTTATTACTGCTGAAGTGAAAGCCATCCTCTCTTGGGGAATGCTGCTTTTTAGTTAGCTTTGCAACAGTATCAAAAAGAAATTTTGGATTGTTCTTATTTTCCTCGATTAAGTTGGAAAAGTAGGATGATCGAGCAGCAGTGAGGGCTCTTCGGTACTGCACGGTACTGTCTTTCCAAGCTAGTCGGAAGACTTGCAGTTTGGTGTGGCGCCATTTCCGTTCCAATTTCCTGGAAGCTTGCTTCAAAGCTCGGGTATTTTCTGTATACCAGGGAGCTAGTTTCTTATGACAAATGTTTTTCGTTTTTAGGGGTGCAACTGCATCTAGGGTATTGCGCAAGGTTAAATTGAGTTCCTCAGTTAAGTGGTTAACTGATTTTTGTCCTCTGACGTCCTTGGGTAGGCAGAAGGAGTCTGGAAGGGCATCAAGGAATTTTTGTGTTGTCTGAGAATTTATAGCACGACTTTTGATGCTCCTTGGTTGGGGTCTGAGCAGATTATTTGTTGCGATTGCAAACGTAATAAAATGGTGGTCCGATAGTCCAGGATTTTGTGGAAAAACATTAAGATCTACAACATTTATTCCATGGGACAAAACTAGGTCCAGAGTATGACTGTGGCAGTGAGTAGGTCCAGAGACATGTTGGACAAAACCCACTGAGTCGATGATGGCTCCGAAATACTTTTGGAGTGGGTCTGTGGACTTCTCCATGTGAATATTAAAATCACCAAAAATTAGAATATGATCTGCTATGACTACAAGGTCTGATAGGAATTCAGGAAACTCAGAGAGGAACGCTGTATATGGCCCAGGAGGCCTGTAAACAGTAGCTATAAAAAGTGATTGAGTAGGCTGCATAGATTTCATGACTAGAAGCTCAAAAGATGAAAACGCCATTTTTTTTTTTTTAAATTGAAATTTGCTATCGTAAATGTTAGCAACACCTCCGCCTTTGCGGGATGCACGGGGAATATGGTCACTAGTGTAACCAGGAGGTGAGGCCTCATTTAACACAGCAAATTCATCAGGCTTAAGCCATGTTTCAGTCAGGCCAATCACATCAAGATTATGATCAGTGATTAGTTCATTGACTATGACTGCCTTTGAAGTGAGGGATCTAACATTAAGTAACCCTATTTTGAGATGTGAGGTATCACGATCTCTTTCAATAATGGCAGGAATGGAGGAGGTCTTTATCCTAATAAGATTGCTAGGGTGAACACCGCCATGTTTAGTTTTGCCCAACCTAGGTCGAGGCACAGACACAGTCTCAATGGGTATGGCTGAGCTGACTACACTGACTATGCTATTGGCAGACTCCACTAAGCTGGCAGGTTGGCTAACAGCCTGCTGCCTGGCCTGCACCCTATTTCACTGTGGGGCTAGAGGAGTTAGAGCCCTATCTATGTTGGTAGATAAGAGGAGAGCACCCCTCCAGCTAGGATGGAGTCCGTCACTCCTCAGCAGGTCAGGCTTGGTCCTGTTTGTGGGTGAGTCCCAGAAAGAGGGCCAATTATCCACAAATTTTATCTTTTGGGAGGGGCAGAAAACAGTTTTCAACCAGCGATTGAGTGCTGAGACTCTGCTGTAGAGCTCGTCACTTCCCCTAACTGGGAGGGGGCCAGAGACAATTACTCGATGCCGACACATCTTTCTAGCTGATTTACACGCTGAAGCTATGTTGCACTTGGTGACCTCTGACTGTTTCATCCTAACATCGTTGGTGCCGACGTGGATAACAATATCTCTATACTCTCTACACTCGCCAGTTTTAGCTTTAGCCAGCACCATCTTTAGATTAGCCTTAACGTCGGTAGCCCTGCCCCCTGGTAAACAGTGTATGATCGCTGGGTGATTCGTTTTAAGTCTAATACTGCGGGTAATGGAGTCGCCAATGACTAGGGTTTTCAATTTGTCAGAGCTAATGGTGGGAGCCTTCGGCGTCTCAGACCCCGTAACGGGAGGAGTAGAGACAAGAGAAGACTCAGACTCAGACTCCGACTCGCTACATAATGGGGAAAACCGGTTGAAGGTTTCTGTCGGCTGAATGAGCGACACCGGTTGAGCATTCCAACAGTATTTCCCTCCAGAAGCCATGAGAAAGTTGTCCGGCTGCGGGGACTGTGCGGGGGGATTTATACTAACGTTACTGTCTGTACTTACTGGTGGCACAGACGCTGTTTCTTCCTTTCCTACACTGAAATTACCCTTGCCTAACGATTGCGTCTGAAGCTGGGCTTGTAGCACAGCTATTCTCGCCGTAAGGCGATCGTTCTCCTGTATATTATGAGTACAGCGACTGCAATTAGAAGACATCATGTTAATGTTACTACTTAGCTTCGGCTGTTGAAGATGTTGACGAACCATGTCCAGATAAAGCGTCCGGAGTGAAAAAGTTGAATAAGGGAAAAAAGTTGCGATGGAAAAAAGGAAAATAAAGTAAAGTTGGCAGCTAAAACGCACAGGAAAATGACTCTTCTGTCTCGGGATAAAACGTCCGGGGTGAAAAAGTTTAACGAAAAAAGATGAGTGAGGACAAAACTAAAAAGTTGGTAAATTTGTTGAACACAGAGATTGATTAAACGTTTATTAAAAGTAAAACGTGAATAGTTTGGCAGGTAGCCAAGTAGCAACAAACAGCACAGCAGCACGGAGACAATGCGGAAGCGAGACGGAAGTCACAATGGTCAAACTATTGAGGTGGGATCAATCCAAGGGTGGATTCGGCACACAAGGCGATATTTTCCCCGATGCCTAGCCCGCGAGGACATTGCCTGTGATGTTGACGAGGTCTTGTGGCCAGATCCGAACAGAAGGCGTGATCCATAATCCCCCCCGCCCCCCACCACACACACGCACACACACACAAAACAAGTATATGTTTTTTCCCCCAATAGCAATTTATCCAGTAATTGTTTTGTTTTTTTTTACTTTTGTTTGTTGCTAAATTTGATGTTAAGAATTTCTGTAAGAATGTTTGTTTTTTTGTAAAAACTTTTTTGTAAATACTGTTTGATTACTGCAGAAATTCTACTTTTGAGTTTTACAGAAGACAATGACAATAAAATGACAATAAAAATAGAAACACGAAGACTGCAGTGTTTTATATAAAGCCCATCAGTGTGTTTCTGGTGATATGAAAGTGTAATTCAAATGTTGCTTGTGTGTATGGTTTTGTTGCAAGAATTTCATTTGTAGAAAGGAGCGTTAAGTTTTGATGGCAGTGTTTCATTTTGGCATATATGTGAGTTGTTAATCTCCAAGTGCTATGTCTGATTGGCTTGTGTGTTGAGTTTTGACATAATGAGCCAAATTCTGCAAAAAGTGTGTAAGCAATAGGCAAAAACTGTAAATATTGTAGTACAAAATAGGTGATACATGTTTCATTATGGTACTACATGTAAATACATCCCTGTAAAAGTACTGCAGAAGTAGAGAGAATACCACAGACACAGTGGAATCATTGAACAAAATCTGAAATATATTGATAAAAAACAATACAGTACTGTAAAACATCAAATGCAGTGTTCCTCAACTTGCTTGCTTGTATTGTGAAAAGCTAAACATAGGAGTGATTACTGTACTTCTACATTTTCATCAACTCTGTCTTGTGGTTTTGGCCACAGGTTCTCATCTACATCACAATGGATGTTTTCATTAGCCAAACATCTTGGAAAAAACCTTTGGCCATGGCGAATCCAGGCCTGACACTGGTCTGCCGTGATGTCATTGCATGCATCATCCATGGCCTGGAGAAGAGTGACTTGTTCATGAGGGCGCCTATCATAAACCTTCCATCCCTTCCATTCCTCAATCGGGTTAAGGAAAGGAGAGTATGGGGGTAAATACAGGGTGGTAAATTGTGCATGGGCCTGAAACCATGCTTGCACCATATGAGCATGGTGGAACCTGACATTATCCCACACAATGACATAGGTCACGCCACCAGCTCTACAGGCCTTATCGAGCTCATCAAGGAAGGTTACAAGGGGACCATAGAAACGGTGTCTGATAAAGAATGATGATGAAATATTACATCCAAGATGGCATCTGCCATAGACAAGGGTGGAAATAAAAACAATATGCAGGTTTTCTTTTAAATGTGTTGTTTATTTTAAAGTGCAGATACCCAAAACTGAAATTTAAGTTGAACATATAAATATATTACAAAATTACAGATGTACATTTTAAAAAGGGGTTTAAGGATATTTTTGAGTCCCATCAGCTATTGGTGATTTCGTGCTGACTGGCCTAGCTGTCAAGCCATTCCAAAATCTTATCCTTCTCCACCAAAATATTTTCTTGACACCCCATAGTCAAACAACAGTTCTTCCTGCACCGGAATGTCTCGTTGGGCAATGAAAAGGATGACGTTCCACACTTTGCCATCCTCTTCAAGTTGCTGAAGCTGACCTTTAATGTTGCTTCTCTTTCTGGAGTGGTTGATCCTCCGTCCAATTGTGTCCTTCTCTGGGTGGCAAGGGCACAGTCTTGGCATCTATGCAGCACGTTTTCCCTGATACATCCCTGTAGAAATATAGGTACCCCATCTCGTCTTCATCTGTTGCTGCCAAAAGTTCTTTCCCCTGCTTCCCTGAGAGTGGGAGACCGTGGTAGTCACAGACGACTTCCCCTTCAGCAAATTTCCGTGTTGTCATGACCTTTCTTCCTTTGACAGGGTCATTGGAAATGTACAATCCTCTCCACTTCTGGGACTTCATCAGTTTCATAATTGCTTTGTTTTAATTTTTTGTGTCAATGTTGGTTGAAGGTTGCCAGTAACGAAGGACATCCTCCACCTTCACTTTGTTCTTCTCCCAGTTCTGTTGTTTAATGTATTTCTCTGCTTTTCTGGCAGTGGGTTCTCTTCTGGGGAAGTGAGCTGTAACAATGCAAAGATAAAAATACATGTGTTATTATTAATGTCATTTACTCAATAGCAGAAGCCCTTATCCAGGACTACTTACAGTCGTAGTTATGTGACTAAATCAAGTACATTCTCGTAATACCTAATATGTTAAAATTGTATTCAGTCTATTGTATTTTAGCTGCATCTTACCGATCACATAATCCCGTCTCATTTTCTCTTGCTGGTTTTTCCACTTGTCAAAGCAGTGTCTCTCATGCCTTCCTGCAATCAGTAGTCTGTCCTTCTTTTTGATTGATTGTCCATCAATTGTGACAGGGAAGCTTTGATAGAAGAGGTTCAAGGCCTGTGCCTCATCCAACGTTTGGCTGCTGGACAATGCTCCTGTTCTACAACTTGTGCTTGCGGAGGAGGGGCCTGCAGTCTCATTACTTGAAAAAGGGAAAATAACAAAAAAGTGTTAGCCATATGTAACAACTTTACAAGACATTGTAAAGGGTCATTTATATAATGAGTATAAATACTTACTCAGATTCACTGGACATGGCAACTTTGGAGATCAGCTTCATTCCCATGCAGGCATTGAGTGGTGTCTTCATGCGGTAGTGCCTGTCAGCTGTAGCAGTTGTATGGGCCAAGTAGTCAGCAACAAGTGCCTTCTCTGCATTCGTGAAGTTGGCTTTGGTATGTGTCTCAAAGATTCGCCTTGCTACCTGGCTGGTGATGTTGGGGAGTTTGTATCTGATGAAAGAACAAGATAAAACAGTTTTGGTTTTAGAAAACTGTACTGTCATAAAAGTATTGTGTAATGATAAAAAACAGTGTTGTTCTTAACAGTGTTCGACTTACTTGGCATGAAACCTTTGTAGGTCATTGGAAGGGTTGTAGATGGCTCTTCCAACTGTGGAAATGAAGAATCTCTCATCTTCTTCCACGTCATCACAGTTTTCAAGAAAAGCTGGTCGAACGTGTCGGTAGTACGTATCCAACCACTGAAAATTTAGACCAAAAAAAACATATTTACCAGGTTTGTATTAAATCAATCTCATTCACAATAACCAGATTGTGGTAAATATACTTACTGCATCTTCCTCCTCGTCTAACGAAACGGTTGCCACCTGCTGTGTCCCTGTCTTGTGTTGCTTAACACAGATGACAGTCCATTTCTCACCATTTGGCAAGATGCACTCCTTCCTTGAGAGCCATTCGTTCAGCTACAATAAAAAATGTGACATATCAATAAAACATATGCCAAAAAAGCAAATACGATTCAACATTATAGCAATGAAATGACATTAGTTAACTTACGGTCATATTTTTTACAACTCCAGCCCTTTGGAGATGTTTCAGCATGAGCAGAGACTCCAGGTAGTACAGCATGAGCAGTTGTTCAGGTTCATCCAAAGATTCTTCACTCTTGGCCTTCCCAATGACACCCAGAAAGTCTTTCTTGGCCACCTCTAAGACTGCCACACATTCTTTTGGTGTCTTTGCAACTGTCATCATCTGTGTGTACCTGCAGAAAAACAATAATACATTAATGATTTGAAGAACGACAACAATATACACTTAAAACGTTAACTACATTTCCGTGAGAATCAATTTTAAATATATACACCTTTTCCCGGTAATTTCCTGAGACACCTGCTTGCTCATGGACTTCTGTAAGTCATTCAGGCAGTCCTGGAAATGCTTGCATTGCTCATACAAGCTCCTTTCTGTCTGGATGAGGTTTGTTGACGTCGTGATGTAGCGAAGAAACCTCTTCAGATTCTTCATGTAGTTCGCAATTGTTTGCTTCTTCTGTCCAATGTTTGCAAGCTTGGTAAAAAAGGACCTGCTTTGCTCCAATTTATTGACAAAATCCAGGGAAGGTTTGGTGGATTCCATGTAAAACAAGAACCTAGACACATTTGCAACCTGTACATGAAAATGAAAATAATGTTAGTTGCATAGTTAATAACTACTTTGTAATTAAGTAATTCTCATTAAAATATTTCAACAGTTAAATTAAAGTAAAATTGCTGTACATACCTCCTGTTTGAAATTGGGAATGTTGTGGTCATCACGGAGATATTTGGCAAATCCAGCCAGCAGATCACAATCCAGAGGGTGCTTTTGGTACAAACCACTCATTTGCATTGCCTTTCTCAGTTTGTTGTCACATGACTGGTTCATTGGTCTGGAAAACATTTGGTATGCAGATTAGAATCAATAAAATACATCCATGTTCACTTATATACTTATGTGTAGTAGTTGTTTATGAGATTATTTATATTTGTATTTACTTACGGTTGGTACAAGGCAGACTGGTTATCCTCCGTGTTGTTGTCTGATTCAGCATCTGCATCTGCATCTTCAGTTGGTGTCAACACATGAGCCACTTCCACTTGGCTGAAATATCATACAGATAAACAAAAACAATTATATTATATTACAATCAAACATAATTGGACAACAGTTATAATGAGTTGAAATATGATGTAACTTGCATATATATTATTTTATCAGTGTAAGAAATAGCTTACACAGGTGCTTGTTTGACTTCTGGCTTGTTCTTAACAATATGACCCGTTTCTTCAAGCTTCTGGATCAGGAGTCGGAGTGCGTCTTGTTGTATAACAATACAGCTCAGTAAACTGTAGTCAAAGATCCTGCCTTTGCAAAGATGCTCTATCATGGAATTTCGGGCAGTGGTGACTTCTTGAACAATCTCTTGTTTTGCACACTCTGCTGAGGTGTAGAGAGAGGGTGTCCTGGTTCTTCAAGCAAAATCTGCAGACAAGAGGGATCCTTCTTTGTTTTCTGTAAGACAGTAAATGCACAGTAAGTACATGTAATGAAGTTACTAGCAGTATGTCAATACTTACACACCTATTATTACTGGTGCTAGCAGAGCTACTGCTAACATTAGTAACAGCAACGTTACTGTGGTTTAATTGTGTTTCTGGCCTCAAAGCTTATAATGCTCTCACACAAAAGCACATCAAATTTAGGTCATGCTTCATTTTGGGCCTACTACTAACATTAATAACAGCACCATACTAACAGTAATATACATTGAATAATTATAGAGATAAATTACCTTGAACCAGTTGCATTTGCAGATGCCATCTTGCTGAAAAATGAAGGAAGTAATAACACAATCGCGAAGAAATCTCTGCAGAATAAGGAAAAAAGCAATAATCCAAAATATCAGCTCCCAGAAGGAAAGAGTGTTGTCGTTGCTCACAGTTGAATTCTCTTTTCTGAAGTGGAGTATATACTTTTGCCTTGGTCAGTATATATACAATCAGATTGGCCCAACCTCTTTCCACAATAAAATGTTCCATTCAGGTTAGATTTACACATACGCAAATGAGATGGCTCATTCAGCTTCACACCTCACAATACCTCTGGAGGTCAGATTTCAACCCTGCTTTACATTTAACAGACACTCTTACCCAGGCTGACTTAAAGTTAATGGATGCATATATTTTTTGTGTAATTATTTTTTTCATACCTTCCCCCAGTGGGAATCGAACCCACAACCCTGGCATTGCAAACACCATGCTCTACCAACTGAGCTACATCCATGCCACAATTCAGACTACTGCCCATAATAATTCCTATCTAAACCTTTCGGCCTGTGAAACCCCCAGACAGAGGTGTGAAATTCCTCAACTTGAGGAGCTTCAAACATCAGAACAATGGCCTGACAACACCTGAGACATTTTTTAGGAAGATGGCATCTGCCATAGACAAGGGTGAAAATAAAAACAATATGCAGGTTTTCTTTTAAATGTGTTGTTTATTTTAAAGTGCAGATACCCAAAACTGAAATTTAAGTTGAACATGCATGGCTAAATATATTACCAAAATTACAGATTTACATTTTAAAAAGGGGTTTAAGGATATTTTTGAGTCCCATCAGCTATTGGTGATTTCGTGCTGACTGGCCTAGCTGTCAAGCCATTCCAAAATCTTATCCTTCTCCACCAAAATATTTTCTTGACACCCCATAGTCAAACAACAGTTCTTCCTGCACCGGAATGTCTCATTGGGCAATGAAAAGGATGCAATGGCCTAGGCGACAACACCTTGGGTGGGCAATTGTCTTCAAAATGAATGTTCAGTGGCGGCTCCTGAAAAAATTCTCAGGGGGGGCAATTTTTCTGATGATTTAGGTGACCTACACACATTTTAAAAAAGATATGTCCAGCAACAACATGAAGACAGGGGCAGCATATAAGTCAATACCAGAAGCATTTATTGACTGATCTCAAAAGTGTTGGCTTACCAGGGTTGGTGGAGCCCTCAGTTTCATCTTTGCCTCGCAAAGCTAACTCAAACACTCCGCAAAACTTCACACACTGGATTAGCCGGCTGAGGATGTGGCGGTTCTTGCTAATGTCGTAGTAAATATATTTGTTATAGTGAATATGGAATATGATATGTTGAGTAAAATGTTGTGCTAAGATCTATTTAGGTCAGGAGCTGGTTATAAGTTCTGTTCCTATCCAATAACAATGGACAAAAGGGTCCTATCTTGTCAGCCTTGTCAGCAGGTGGCCAAGGACAACACCCACGCCATAGGCCTCTCAGTTCTTCCAACTCACGAGTTCTTGCTCTGAGGACACACACACACACACACACAAACACACACACACACACACATCATCACTGTTAAACACACACACACACACACACACACATCATCACTGTTAAACACACACACACACACACACACACACAAAAATCCCCTCTCTTAGGCTGAACATTTGAAGACAGAGAACCCGACTCAGAGCCAATGCAACAGTGACAGTAGCCTGGAGGGGACCTCGCCCAACTCATCAGGACCAATCAGAAGATCAGAACTACTAGATTCAACCTACTTCATTTATTGCATAAAATGTCTGCACACAATGTTTCGGGGCTCTCTTCAGATAATAATAATAATAATAATATGCCATTTAGCAGACGCTTTTATCCAAAGCGACTTACAGTCATGCGTGCATACATTTTTGTGTATGGGTGGTCCCGGGGATCGAACCCACTACCTTGGCGTTACAAGCGCCATGCTCTACCAGCTGAGCTACAGAAAGTGGATACTCATGGATGCGCATCGCAATTGTAAAATGTCAACACAATTGGAGACACCACGTCATTTTTGGAGACATGTTATTGACAGTAAACTATTGTAGATGCGACTGCTAACTAAATAAAACATTTTAGCTGGCTAGCTAATCATCTTAGCTAAATGTGGGGCAAACAATTCAGTTATTTACCGTTAATTTGAGGGATTGGGGTGAAAGAAATCGAGTTACATAGTGATACTTTACGATATACTGTATTGACAATATCGCAATATTTTAGCGCTAGTTGGCTGTACCTGCACCAAAACACCATTATTGTTCCTTCATAGCTTGTTCTCAATCTTTTCACATTGGGAGCCAATTTGTTTTCAGCACTTTTATTTCCATGACTGATCAAAACTCGTTCTCATGGCTTTCTGATCCCTCTGCAACAGACATATGGTGCGCAATAAAATCACAGTATCGAATCGCAATACGTATAGAATCATGAGACTCGCAATGCTGATGCATATATCTTATCGTGAGGTTCCTGGCAATTCCCAGCCCAAGTTCATTTGCCACAACAAATCTCTTCGCTAGCAAACGCGATGTCTTCTCCAAAACGGCAATGTGTCTCCAGCAATGTTTACTTTTTTGACGTTCTATGGCATCTCCACTTTCCAAGCATATATGACCACATGTAATATTTTGGTAAGTGATGCAAATAGTGAACTATGTAGGGCCAGGATGTAAAATATATGTAGCTGCAGCAATTTCTCTTATCTGATATGGTAAGTAATGGGGCTTAATTTATAGCTCCCTAAGAGTTTGACGAACGGGTCCGTGCACGCGATTCCAGATATCTTTACCTCTGAATAAACTGCCTTTATTATACCATATCCACCCTGTCCAAAGTCTCTACTTGGTCTCAGTTCTCCAGTAAACTTGTGATTATCAACACTAACCTCATCGTTGTGGCGGCGGACAGCTAGCCTGTATCCCTCATCAAGTTGAGTGGCAATGGTATTTTTCCGTTCGTACCAATTTTTGGAAAATCCTCGGGTGTAGGACTTTCCGCCTTTAGTAGAAACCTGTTGAATTATTAAATTTGGTCTGGGAGGTCCTAATTGTTTCGTTGCCAATTTATCTTCATTTGTTCGCCGACAAAAAAGAACTTCTTTCAAAGACACAATCCGCTCTTTTCTCAGTTACGTTCATGGTTACGTTACGTTACGTATGACGAAAGCGCGTAAGTGCAAGCCCTCAGACACCCATAGAGATTGTATTGAAGGCTCTGAAATTTGAAAAAAATAGATTTTACATTAGAGGCTATGAGAGACTTCTGGGCGATTTTCAACCTGACTGAAATCGCCCCAAAAGGGGGGGGAGCCATTTGAAGCACGACTTTAGCCTGATTCGACATTTAGTGGCAGTGTGGCACTGTGGCAGATCAGACGTATAGATTACAACACTGATAACTACTGTTGCCGTGATATAATTGATTAGAAAAAAAATCCCTTCCTTTTCCCGTTTGGCAGTGCGTCGCCCATATCGCCCTATTGAACAGGCCGCCCCTGTGAATGTTCATATATAACATGCCATTCTCCATGCATTATGCTGTTGGGTCAGGGAGGAGGGAGGTTGAAATGCTGGGAAAAACAACTCCACAGAAGATCCACACAGCATTTAAACATTTTTCAAATGAAAGTAACAGCATTAGAATATATATAGGGTTGCCTAATCACACATTTGACATTTTGGAAGGATTTAACCTATTTGAAAAAAGTTGAAAGGCAACGTGGATCTACTGTGGAGTAGTTCTTCCCAGCATTGCAACCAAATCAGATTTATATTACATATTGCCTGGTGTGATTTAAAATGGAAAGAACGCTCTAATCTTTACCCAAATGGTCTCAAATTAAAGGCCTGTTGGTAATTTCAGTGGAACCATCCAACCCAAGTAGCTATTCAACCTCAAAACTACCTGGTTTTGCTGTACATTCAAAACAGCAGTATAATGTGAAACTTCTTGTGGGCATTTAACAATGACAGAAAATCTTTTCCCAAATGGTCTCAAATGAGCTGTACTCTCAGGCCCATGTGAGAAAGGGTTTTACTAGGTAGGGAGTGTAGAACAAGATGCATGGAGCTCCAGAGGTCACAAGGTCAATGTGGGCCTGCATGGATGTCAGCAGGGCATGAGGGAGAAACCCCCAAGTGAAAAGGTGTGTCTGTGTGTGTCTGTGTGAGTGAGTGAACCTGTCCTACAGGGGGCCAGAGCAGGCAGCCCCTTTCTCCTAGCCTGCTGCACCTCTGGATGACCAGGGAGTGAGCTGTACTCTCAGGCCCATGGGTGAGAGTGTTTTAATAGGCAGAGAGTGTTTAAATAGAGGCATGGAGGTCCATGGAGTGAGCTGTACTCTCAGGCCCATGGGAGATGTCCTTTACTAGGCAGGGAGTGTAGAACAAGATGCATGGTGCTCCAGAGGTCTCAAGGTCAATGTGGGCCTGCATGGATGTCAGCAAAAATACCTGTGGGAGTTTCAAAATGACAGAAAGCTCTAATCTTTTCCCAAATGGTCTCAAATTATAGGCCTGATCACCCTGGACTAATGCCTGTTGGTAATTTCAGTAGAACCAATCAACTCAAGTAGCTATTCAACCTCAAAATGACCTGGTTTTGCTGTACATTCAAAACAGCAGTATAGTGCAAAACTGCCTGTGTGCGTTTCAAAATGACAGCAAGCTCTAATCTTTTCCCAAATGGTCTCAAATTATAGGCCTGATCACCCTGGACCAATGGGAGAAGGCACAAGTGAATAGGTGTGTCTGTGTGAGTGAGTGAACCTGTCCACAGGGGGGCAGAGCAGGCAGCCCCTAGGAGCTGTTCTCCTAGTGAAAACCATCCGATTTCCAGGTGAACGGTTAAGGGGGGTTTGCCCCCCCCTTGGGGTCCCCCCCCAACCCAGCCATGGACCCCCAGCACGCCCATGTGTGAGTCAGGAGCCATCCCCTGGTTCTCCTAGTGAAAACCGTCCGATTACATGGTGAACGGTTAAGGGGGGTTTGCCCCCCCCTTGGGCCCCCCCCCCCAACCCGGCCATGGGAACCCAGCACGCCCATGTGTGAGTCAGGAGCCATCCCCTGGTTCTCCTAGTGAAAACCGTCCTAAAATGACAGGTGGCGCCCCCTTTTGGACGAATCCGGGTGGGGGGTTTGCCCCCACTTGGGGTCCCCCCCCCAACCCGGCCATGGATCCCCAGCACGCCCATGTGTGAGTCAGGAGCCATCCCCTGGTTCTCCTAGTGAAAACCGTCCGGTTACATGGTGAACGGTTAAGTGGGGTTTGCCCCCCCTTGGGGGTCCCCCCCCAACCCGGCCATGGACCCCCAGCACGCCCATGTGTGAGTCAGGAGCCATCTCCTGGTTCTCCTAGTGAAAACCGTCCTAAAATGACAGGTGGCGCCCCCTTGTGGTCGAATCCGGGTGGGGGGGTTTGCCCCCCCTTGGGGTCCCCCCCCAACCCGGCCATGGGCACCCAGCACGTCCATGTGTGAGTCAGGAGCCATCCCCTGGTTCTCCTAGTGAAAACCGTCCTAAAATGACAGGTGGCGCCCCCTTGTGGACGAATCCGGGAGGGGGGGGGGCCCCCCTTGGGCGTCTCGGGTCTCCCCCAAGCCAGCCATGGGCACCCCCCCGCCCATGTATGACTGAAGGAGCCCTACTCTAGTTTATTAGTGAAATCCGTCCTAAAATGCGAATTGGCGCCACCCCATGGCCGAAAATCAGCTGGGGGGTAGTGCACCCCCACCCCAAACACCCCACACCCCCAACCCCCAAGCCCCTCGGGGTCTCCCCCAAGCCAGACATGAGCACCCATCCTGGGCATGTGTGACTGAAGGAGCCCTCCTCTGGTTCTCCTAGTGAAAACCGTCCTAAAATGACAGGTGGCGCCCCCTTGTGGTCGAATCCGTGTGGGGGGGTGGAACCCCCCCTTGGGGTCCCCCCCCAACCCGGCCATGGACCCCCAGCACGTCCATGTTTGAGTCAGGAGCCATCTCCTGGTTCTCATAGTGTAAACCGTCCTAAAATGACAGGTGGCGCCCCCTTGTGGACGAATCCGGGTGGGGGGGTGGGGCCCCCCCTTGGGGTCTCCCCCAAGCCGGCCATTGGCACCCAGCACGTCCATGTGTGAGTCAGGAGCATCCCCTGGTTCTCATAGTGTAAACCGTCCTAAAATGACAGGTGGTGCCCCCTTGTGGACGAATCCGGGTGGGCCCCCCCCTTGGGGGTCTCCCCCAAGCCAGCCATGGGCACCCAACCGCCCATGTATGACTGAAGGAGCCCTACTCTAGTTTAATTAGTGAAATCTGTCCTAAAATGCGAATTGGCGCCACCCCATGGCCGAAAATCAGCTGGGGGGTAGTGCACCCCCACCCCAAACACCCCCCACCCCCAACCCCCAAGCCCCTCGGGGTCTCCCCCAAGCCAGACATGAGCACCCATCCTGGGCATGTGTGACTGAAGGAGCCCTCCTCTGGTTCTCCTAGTGAAATCCGTCCTAAACTGCGAAATGGAGCCACCCCATGGCCGAAAATAAGCTGGGGGGCAGTGCACTCACACCCCCAACACCCCCCACCCCCAACCGTCAAGCCCCTCGGGGTCTCCCCCAAGCCAGACATGAGCACCCATCCTGGGCATGTGTGACTGAAGGAGCCCTCCTCTGGTTCTCCAAGGGAAATCCGTCCTAAAATGCGAAATGGCGCCACCCCATGGCCGAAAATCAGCTGGGGGGCAGTGCACCCCCACCCCCAACACCCCCCATCCCCAACACACAAGCCCCTTGGGGTCTCCCCCAAGCCGGACATGAGAACTCATCCTGGGCATGTGTGACTGAAGGAGCCCTCCCCTGGTTCTCCTAGTGAAAACCGTCAGGATACCATGTCCAATTGGAAGTGGGGTGTCTGACCCTCCACCCCAATCCGACCAAGAGCACCCATTTCGGCCTTCTGTGACTCAGGAGCCGGTCCCTGGTTCTCCTAGTGAAAACCGGAGGGTTACCATGTGGGGTGTCTGACCCTACACCCCAATCCGACCAAGAGCACCCATTTCGGCCTTCTGTGACTCAGGAGCCGGTCCCTGGTTCTCCTAGTGAAAACCATCAGATTTCCAGGTGAACGGTTAAGGTTTTTTTTTCCCCCCCTTGGGGGTCCCCCCCAACCCGGCCATGGACCCCCAGCACGCCCATGTGTGAGTCAGGAGCCATCCCCTGGTTCTCCTAGTGAAAACCGTCCTAAAGTGACAGGTGGCGCCCCCTTTTGGTCGAATCCGGGTGGGGGGGTTTGCCCCCACTTGGGGTCCCCCCCCCCAACCCGGCCATGGATCCCCAGCACGCCCATGTGTGAGTCAGAGAGAGAGAGAGAGAGAAAGAGAGAGAGAGAGAGAGAGAGATGGGGGAAGAGAGAGAGAGAGAGAGAGAGATGGGGGAAGAGAGAGAGAGAGAGATAGGGGAAGAGAGAGAGAGAGAGCGATAGAGCGAGAGAGAGAGAAAGAGAGAAAGAGAGAGAGAGAGAGATGGGGGAAGAGAGAGCGAGAGAGCGAGAGAGCGAGAGAGAGAGAGAGATGGGGGAAGAGAGAGAGAGATGGGGGAAGAGAGAGAGAGAGAGAGACAGCGAGAGAGAGACAGAGAGAGAGAGAGAGAGAGAGAGAGAGAGAGAGAGAGAGAGAGAGAGAGAGAGAACATGTCAGAGTGGTCCTAGCTTCCTGTGTGGTGGTAATGGGGTTACCTTGGTAACATGTCAGAGTGGTCCTAGCTTCCTGTGTGGTGGTAATGGGTTACCTTGGTAACATGTCAGAGTGGTCCTAGCTTCCTGTCTGGTGTCCCGTGTACAACAGATGTTCCCTGGTGCAGAATACACAGGGTTTCTCCTTCCCCATATTAACTGATACCAGTTCAAGAAGACAATACCAGTAAATGTTGTGCCTAGTAACATTTTTATGCGAAGTGCCACGTGTCAGTATCAAGCCTGTCTGTCAGAGTGCCAGGTCTCTCTCCATTCAGATACATCAGTATCAAGCCTGTCTGTCAGAGTGCCAGGTCTCTCTCCATTCAGAGACATCAGTATCAAGCCTGTCTGTCAGACTGCCAGGTCTCTCTCCATTCAGAGACATCAGTATCAAGCCTGTCTGTCAGAGTGCCAGGTCTCTCTCCATTCAGAGACATCAGTATCAAGCCTGTCTGTCAGAGTGCCAGGTCTCTCTCCATTCAGATACATCAGTATCAAGCCTGTCTGTCAGAGTGCCAGGTCTCTCTCCATTCAGAGACATCAGTATCAAGCCTGTCTGTCAGACTGCCAGGTCTCTCTCCATTCAGAGACATCAGTATCAAGCCTGTCTGTCAGAGTGCCAGGTCTCTCTCCATTAAGAGACATCAGTATCAATCCCATCTGTCAGTCTGGACTTCATCACATCATCTTGCAAGTCTCCATGTACTGGCTCCATACATGTTTCTGTCAACACAAACAGTCACTGTTCTATTACCAATGGCTTTTAGGATAGGTGATATCTGACACACAAACAGGTACTATGTTGAAGTTTGAACAGGTCAGAATAAACCTACCTAATTCTGTTCTCCCCATCGACGACCGTTGGTGAGCAGCAAGAGGTGAGGCTGGAGGTGAGGTCTTTGCCAGATCAGCACCTGGCCCCTCATCAAAGATACTGGTTTGTCACACACACACACACACACACACACACACACACACACACACACACACAATTATCCTCATAGCATCCTCACAGTAAGTAGTAGAACTGGGATGAAAAACAGAAATGATCGACACCTACCATACCGATCACTTATCAAAAGCATTTTGCTGATATCGTCGCCTATACAAGAGAAATGTGATGTTTGAAATGAAATAAGTTTGCTAATATGGGTGATTGTTACAGTTTTTTACAATCACTTTGGCACTAATTTCAGAACCTTGACGTCATTTTTCAAAACTCTAGACACAAAACTCACAACCAATGATCAAAATGCACATTTTTCAAAACTCTAACACTTTTTTCAATTGCTTGGATACAATACACATAAAACTAAGATCATTTGTTCATTCAACAAAAATCACGTGTTCAATATGACACAACTTAACATAAAAGTACTACTATTTCAAAAGACAATTCACACATTACATTTCAGATGAGTGTCTATTCATTTCATTACAATTATCCAACTATCAATTTATACAACTGCTCAAAATGATAAGTAACTGTTGCATTGCTCTTAATGCATAGTTGTATGGAAACAGACAAACAATATTCCATGTTTAGATCATGAAAGTTTCAAAGTAACGAGATTCATTGTCACCAATTTGTCACGGTTCACTACGACAGAACCCAGAAGCAGACCAGGACGAGGTGAGTTGAACGAAGGTGAGTATTTATTAACAGATTCAAAAAGATGCAGAGTAATCCAGGAGACGGAGCGGGCGGCGGAGATGAGTTGGTGGAGGTGAAGTGGCAGCCGCTGACAACCAGGCAGGGGTTGGGTGAAGGTCCCGGGAGAATGATGTTCATGGCTAACGATCTGGCAGGGAATGGATGTCAGGTCAGAGCTTATGAAGGGGTGATGATCAGGACCAGGTGTGCCGAAGCTGATGAGAAGCAGGTGCGGGTAATCGAGAGATCACCCGCCTAGCAACGTCGCCCGGCAACCGGACAGGGTGCGTTCAGGAACCTTCAGGAAACAGGAGATTCAGAGCAGAAAAACGGCAACACAGGCAGGAACAGACTCAGGACGCAGGGTTCATGACACAATTAGCGTGGAGCATGAACCAATTAGACTACATTATCTATGGATGTAATATTTCATCATCATTCTTTATCAGACACCGTTTCTATGGTCCCCTTGTAACCTTCCTTGATGAGCTCGATCAGGCCTGTAGAGCTGGTGGCGTGACCTATGTCATTGTGTGGGATAATGTCAGGTTCCACCATGCTCATATGGTGCAAGCATGGTTTCAGGCCCATGCACAATTTACCACCCTGTATTTACCCCCATACTCTCCTTTCCTTAACCCGATTGAGGAATTTTTCTCCACATGGAGATGGAAGGTTTATGATAGGCGCCCTCATGAACAAGTCACTCTTCTCCAGGCCATGGATGACGCATGCAATGACATCACGGCAGACCAGTGTCAGGCCTGGATTCGCCATGGCCAAAGGTTTTTTCCAAGATGTTTGGCTAATGAAAACATCCATTGTGATGTAGATGAGAACCTGTGGCCAAAACCACAAGACAGAGTTGCTGAAAATGTAGAAGTACAGTAATCACTCCTATGTTTAGCTTTTTACAGTACAAGCAAGCAAGTTGAGGAACACTGCATTTGATGTTTTACAGTACTGTATTGTTTTTTATCAATATATTTCAGATTTTGTTCAATGAATCCACTGTGTCTGTGGTATTCTCTCTACTTCTGCAGTACTTTTACAGGGATGTATTTACATGTAGTACCATAATGAAACATGTATCACCTATTTTGTACTACAATATTTACAGTTTTTGCCTATTGCTTACACACTTTTTGCAGAATTTGGCTCATTATGTCAAAACTCAACACACAAGCCAATCAGACATAGCACTTGGAGATTAACAACTCACATATATGCCAAAATGAAACACTGCCATCAAAACTTAACACTCCTTTCTACAAATGAAATTCTTGCAACAAAACCATACACACAAGCAACATTTGAATTACACTTTCATATCACCAGAAACACACTGATGGGCTTTATATAAAACACTGCAGTCTTCGTGTTTCTATTTTTATTGTCATTTTATTGTCATTGTCTTCTGTAAAACTCAAAAGTAGAATTTCTGCAGTAATCAAACAGTATTTACAAAAAAGTTTTTACAAAAAAACAAACATTCTTACAGAAATTCTTAACATCAAATTTAGCAACAAACAAAAGTAAAAAAACAAAACAATTACTGGATAAATTGCTATTGGGGGAAAAAACATATACTTGTTTTGTGTGTGTGTGCGTGTGTGTGGTGGGGGGCGGGGGGGATTATGGATCACGCCTTCTGTTCGGATCTGGCCACAAGACCTCGTCAACATCACAGGCAATGTCCTCGCGGGCTAGGCATCGGGGAAAATATCGCCTTGTGTGCCGAATCCACCCTTGGATTGATCCCACCTCAATGTCTCCACATGCCTCTTCCATTGCTTGCAGAAGAGTCATGCGGGCATGTGGTTGCCGATCATATACTTTCCACCGCCACGCTGAAAAGAATTCCTCGATTGCATTTAGAGAGGGGCTGTAAGGGGAAAGGTATAAAACTGTGAAATGATTATGGTTGTTGAACCAATCTCGGACCAGAGCAGCCCGGTGGAAACTAACATTATCCCAGATGACAACAAACCTGGGCTGCTGTGGTCTGTCCTACACAACTGTAGTGCATCTAGAAATGCAATGATCTGTCCTGTATTGTAGGGAGCTAGAGTGGCATGATGATGCAGGACTCCTTCGACACTAATTGCAGCACACAAGGTGATATTTCCCCCACGCTGCCCAGGGACATTTACAACAGCCCTTTGTCCAACTACGTTACGGCCCCGACGCCTGGTTTTGGCCAGATTGAAGCCTGCCTCATCCACGTAGATGAACTAATGCGGCAGTTCGGCGGCATCAAACTCCAGAACCGTCTGTAACAGAAAATATTGAATATTGTTACTGAAAACACATACAGGAACTACAATGTCTATATTTTCACACAAGTAGGGGCTGGGTTGGGTGAGTATAGACCAAAACTACAAGCTACAGGCAGGGCAGGTGGCAGCATAAACCCTCATTCCCACATCACAATATATAGTATGTAAAGTAAAGTGACACATACCTGCACATAATCATGGCGCAAGTCCTTGACCCTGACACTGTTCCTCTCAAATGGCACCCTGTACAGCTGCTTCATTCTGAAGTTATGTTTCTGTAGGATGCGACTTAGTGTAGAAATGCTGACCCTGTTGATATTGTTGAATTCATTTCCATTTGCAATTATGCCTTGTTGCAACTCACGAAGTCGGATTGCATTATTTTCTCGCACCATTTTAATGATGGCAAGCTCTTGTTGTTGAGTGAAGAGCCGTTCCCTTCCACCTTGAGGAGGTCGTCCAACCATTCTGTAGAAAATGCCACCACAAGATGTCATTGGTTAGGTTATTTTTCACATACTGTACTTTCAAACTGTACACAGTACTGCAACATCACAATGGTATTCCTTTACATATACAGTACTTCACAGTACTATCCATTTTTGTATAGTATAGTTAGTACAGTAATACTGTAATATGATACAGAATCATGTGACACATACAGTAGGTACAGTCTGGAGTAGAAACTTGAAGATATACCTGTTCTCCAGTCGGAATGTCCTTATTATCGATGCTACTGTGTAGCGACTGAGGTTAGGGTGGACTCTTTGCCCAGCCTCCCTCATGGACAGGCCATGATTTATCACATGGTCCACCAGAGTAGCCCTGATGTCATCTGATATACGTCTCCGCACTGGTCCTCGTCCTCTTCCACGTCCTCTTCCTCATCCGACTCCTCTCTTTCTTTGTCCTCCTCTTACTCTGACTCTCATTGCCTCCATGCTTGCAAAGTTAAAAATGGCTTACCTGAGGCCCATTTGTAGTGCTAAGGCTCAGAATGATTGGTGTTCTGTTTTCTGTGCAAGTGTTTTCAGGTGTGTATGTAAGTGCATACAATTGCCAGATTAGTTTTGTATTTTGAACAGAGTGTTTTCCCAATGATAACAGGTGATTTCGTTTTTGAACAACGTGTCTAATGTAAGAAAACGTGTGTAGTGTTTCGCAATAAGTGTGTTACAGAAATGCAAACAGAAATACAAAGTGCAAAGTTGACATTGTGTTTAAGCTATGGTTACACTGTGTTTAAGGCATGCTACAGGGAGTTTAGGTATTGAGGCTTTGGTCTAAGCATTCGGTTTTAGTGTGTAAGCAATGGGCAAAAACTGTAATGATTGTACGAACAATGACACAGTGAAACTATCGGTTGCTTGTGTGTGGGTGATCTAAATTAACGTTTCATTGGTATTTCACAATAAATTTGTATTTTGAATCAATGATTGTGCAAGTGTAAGATTTCTTTAAAGATATGAATGCACAATGCAATGTTTTGAACATTGGACAGCCTGTGTTACAAGTGATGACTCTCTCTCTCTCTCTCTCTCTCTCTCTCTCTCTCTCTCTCTCTCTCTCTCTCTTTCTCTCTCTCTCTCTCTCTCTCTCTCTCTTTCCCCATCTCTCTCTCTCTCTCTCTCTCTCTCCATCTTTCTTTTCATCGTCCCTCTCTCCGTTGGCTCTAGTACTCTAGCTGGTTCTGGTGCCTGGCAGGGACACAGTCCCCAGTGTTTGTCTTTGGTGCCCTCTTCTGGCTGTATGAAACATAGCTATACTGTATCTATAGGACGGGTGTTAAACTCTTTTAGCTCTGCAGGTTTTAGCTCCTTCCTTGTCCTTGATTGATCAATTAACATCATTGATTAGTTAGAAACTGCCCTCACCTGGTTGTCTAGGTTTTAATTGATTAGTTAGAAACTGCCCTCACCAGGTTGTCTAGGTTTTAATTGATTAGTTAGAAACTGCCCTCACCAGGTTGTCTAGGTTTTAATTGATTAGTTAGAAACTGCCCTCACCTGGTTGTCTAGGTTTTAATTGATTAGTTAGAAACTGCCCTCACCTGGTTGTCTAGGTTTTAATTGATTAGTTAGAAACTGCCCTCACCTGGTTGTCTAGGTTTTAATTGATTAGTTAGAAACTGCCCTCACCTGGTTGTCTAGGTTTTAATTGATTAGTTAGAAACTGCCCTCACCTGGTTGTCTAGGTTTTAATTGATTAGTTAGAAACTGCCCTCACCTGGTTGTCTAGGTTTTAATTGATTAGTTAGAAACTGCCCTCACCAGGTTGTCTAGGTTTTAATTGATTAGTTAGAAACTGCCCTCACCTGGTTGTCTAGGTTTTAATTGATTAGTTAGAAACTGCCCTCACCTGGTTGTCTAGGTTTTAATTGAAATGAATTGAAAGGAAATAACTAAAACCATTAGTCAGTCTGACACCCCTGCTATTGATGGGTTGGTTACTTAGCAACAAAACCGACGTGTGCGCAACTATGAGTCAAAACAGATGGGGTTGGCTTAGATTGTCGACAACATGTAAACTATTTTTCTTCTCCAATGTTTATTGAAAGCAAATACATTTGCAAAATGAGGACTTGTTGTCTCTCAAATACATGGTTAAAGTTGTTGGTTAGTTAGCTAAATATAACTTATTCTTTAGTGTAAACATGTGGATTCCAAAAGGCTTTAAATATAAAGGCAGGTGTCCTTATATTCAAATATGGATCTTGAAGGGGAGTTAAATACATTTTGAACACTTCTTTTCAGTGGCTGTAAGAATTTTTACTTTGTCCCCGGGTGTTATTCAACAACTTCCATGAGAAACATAAGCCATAAAATATTTCAATATTTCAAATCTTTATTATGTTATAGTCCTAGTTAAATTATCTCTTAACAATAACGTTTTTGTCATGATTATTGTATTTATTTTTATTTTATTTAAGATTTTCATTTTCCAACCTGTTAGTTTGTTGTAATTATCCATTTAAGAAAATCAACCCCTTCCTACAATCAAGTTTCAAGTTTTTTATGTCACGTGCACAAGTACAGTGAAATGCCTTTCTTGCAAACTATAAACACAACAATGCAGTAGTCAATATCAAAGTAGTACTAAAAATAACATAAGGTAGAACAAAAACAGGAGAATTAAGCAAGCTTTATACAGGGTCAGTTCCAATACTATATTTCCAATGTCATACAAAAGTATATACTATATATATATACTATACAGTGGGGAAAAAAAGTATTTAGTCAGCCACTATTTGTGCAAGTTCTCCCACTTAAAAAGATGAGAGAGGCCTGTAATTTTCATCATAGGTACATGTCAACTATGAAAGACAAATTGAGGAAGAAAAATCCAGAAAATCACATTGTAGGATTTTTAATGAATTTATTTGCAAATGATGGTGGAAAATAAGTATTTGGTCACCTACAAACAAGCAAGATTTCTGGCTCTCACAGACCTGTAACTTCTTCTTTAAGAGGCTCCTCTGTCCTCCACTCGTCACCTGTATTAATGGCATCTGTTTGAACTTGTTATCAGTATAAAAGACACCTGTCCACAACCTCAAACAGTCACACTCCAAACTCCACTATGGCCAAGACCAAAGAGCTGACAAAGGACACCAGAAACAAAATTGTAGACCTGCACCAGGCTGGGAAGACTGAATCTGCAATAGGTAAGCAGCTTGGTTTGAAGAAATCAACTGTGGGAGCAATTATTAGGAAATGGAAGACATACAAGACCACTCTCACCCCGTAGGGTCAAAATGATCACAAGAACGGTGAGCAAAAATCCCAGAACCACACGGGGGGACCTAGTGAATGACCTGCAGAGAGCTGGGACCAAAGTAACAAAGCCTACCATCAGTAACACACTACGCCGCCAGGGACTCAAATCCTGCAGTGCAAGACGTGTCCGCCTGCTTAAGCCAGTACATGTCCAGGCCTGTCTGAAGTTTGCTAGAGTGCATTTGGATGATCCAGAAGAGGATTGGGAGAATATCATATGGTCACATGAAACCAAAATATAACTTTTTGGTAAAAACTCAATTCGTCGTGTTTGGAGGACAAAGAATGCTGAGTTGCATCCAAATAACACCATACCTACTGTGAAGTATGGGGGTGGAAACTTTGCTTTGGGGCTGTTTTTCTGCAAAGGGACCAGGACGACTGATCCGTGTAAAGGAACGAATGAATGGGGCCATGTATCGTGAGATTTTGAGTGAAAACCTCCTTCCATCAGCAAGGGCATTGAAGATGAAACGTGGCTGGGTCTTTCAGCATGACAATGATCCCAAACACACCGCCCGGGCAATGAAGGAGTGGCTTCGTAAGAAGCATTTCAAGGTCCTGGAGTGGCCTAGCCAGTCTCCTGATCTCAACCCCATAGAAAATCTTTGGAGGGAGTTGAAAGTCTGTGTTGCCCAGCGACAGCCCCAAAACATCACTGCTCTAGAGGAGATCTGCATGGAGGAATGGGCCAAAATACCAGCAACAGTGTGTGAAAACCTTGTGAAGACTTACAGAAAACGTTTGACCTGTGTCATTGCCAACAAAGGGTATACAACAAAGTATTGAGAAACTTTTGTTATTGACCAAATACTTATTTTCCACCATAATTTGCAAATAAATTCATAAAAAATCCTACAATGTGATTTTCTGGAAAAAAAAATCTCATTTTGTCTGTCATAGTTGACGTGTACCTATGATGAAAATTACAGGCCTCTCTCATCTTTTTAAGTGGGAGAACTTGCACAATTGGTGGCTGACTAAATACTTTTTTTCCCCACTGTATATATATATATATATATATATATATATATATATATATACTATAAGGATACTGGAGTGATGGAGGTAGATACACTACATGACATATGCTCTGTCCAACATCTCGTTCCAAAATCATGGGCATTAATATGAAGTTGGTCCCCCCACTGATATTGGCCGTAAGGGTCTTCCCCAAACTGTTTCCACAAAGTTGGAGGCACAGAATCATCTAGAATGTAATTGTATGCTGTAGAGTTAAGATTTCCCTTCACTGGAACTAAGGGGCCTAGCACTAACCATGAAAAACAGCCCCAGACCATTATTCCTCCTCCACCAAACTTTACAGTTGGCACTATGCATTCGGTCAGGTAGCATTCTCCTGGCATTCGCCAAACAAGATTTGTCCGTAGGACTGCCAGATGGTGAAGCGTGATTCATCACTCCAGAGAACGCGTTTCCATTGCTCCAGAGTCCAACGGTGGCGAGCTTTACACCACTCCAGCCGACGCTTGGCATTGCACATGGTGATCTTAGGCTTGTGTGCAGCTGCTTGGCAATGGAAACCCATTTCATGAATCTCTCAATGAACAGTTATTGGGCTGATGTTGCTTCCAGAAGCAGTTTGGAACTCGGTAGTGAGTGTTGCAACCGAGAACAGACAAGTTTTACGCGCTTCAGCACTCGGCGGTCCCATTCTGTGAGCTTGTGTGGCCTACCACTTCACGGCTGAGCCGTTGCTGCTCCTAGAAGTTTCCACTTCACAATACAGTTGACCGGGGCAGCTCTAGCAGGGTAGAAATTTGACCAACTAACTTGTTAGAAAGGTGGCATCCTATGATCCGTGACCCGATCCTGTAGGTTCATGCTCTACAACATTCGGAGAGTACGACCCTGCCTTACACAGGAAGCGGCACAGGTCCTAATCCAGGCACTTGTCATCTCCCGTCTAGATTACTGCAACTCGTTGTTGGCTGGGCTCCCTGCCTGTGCCATTAAACCCCTACAACTCATCCAGAACGCTGCAGCCCGTCTGGTGTTCGACCTTCCCAAATTCTCTCACGTCACCCCGCTCCTCCGCACACTCCACTGGCTTCCAGTTGAAACTCGCATCTGCTACAAGACCATGGTGCTTGCCTACGGAGCTGTGAGGGGAACGGCACCTCCGTACCTTCAGGCTCTCATCAGTCCCTACACCCAAACGAGGGCATTGCGTTCATCCACCTCTGGCCTGCTGGCCCCCCTACCTCTGCGGAAGCACAGTTCCCGCTCAGCCCAGTCAAAACTGTTCGCTGCTCTGGCACCCCAATGGTGGAACAAGCTCCCTCACGATGCCAGGACAGCGGAGTCACTCACCACTTTCCGGAGACACTTGAAACCCCACCTCTTTAAGGAATACCTGGGATAGGATAAAGTAATCCTTCTACCCCCCCTTAACCCCCCCCAACATAAAAAAAAATAAAATAACATATTGTAAAGTGGTTAACCCACTGGCTATAAGGTGAATGCACCAATTTGTAAGTCGCTCTGTATAAGAGTGTCTGCTAAATGACGTAAATGTAAATGTAAGTTGTGTTCATTAAGTGGTGTGTTTATTAAGTAGTGTGTTTTGTGGAAATATGTAGCTCTTCACTTCTCTCTCTTTTCTTGACCCCTCCTGTGATTGGCTTTTGAACTTGTATCATGCCCCTTTTGTCACCTAGTGTCTGTGTGTATTCGAAGTAGCTTTCTCACATGTAAATGAGTATGTCATTCACTCAGAGTTTAACAATCTGAGAGAACAATACACACTGAAGATTCCTCATAGTGAGTAACTTTGACAAACATCTTGTAGGTACACCTTTAGGTACGATTTTATAATTCTCTTTTCAAAATACAGCTTGTGCAGAGTGGCCTGTCAGATTATTGTGTGACTCTTGGGAGACTGTGTGCAGCTTTGGGGAGAGTCAGAGCAAGGTGTATGTAGGGGTGGGGGTCTACTCTAGCTGTCATGTTGGGGAAATGTTTTTAAAACAATGCATGGTGAGACTTTTTATATTTTCCCCTCACAGATGAGCTCAACAATGTTGTGTTGCCCCATTTGTCAGCGAAGTTATGCTGTCCTTCGTTCTCACTTAAGGATTGTCCACAAAGTGATGAACACGATGGAAAGAGCCTTCCTTTAGGCCTTAGTGAGAGGCAAAATAGGAGTACAGAACACACACTGTCCCATTTGCAAAATAAAATATGCACGGCTGTTGCGTCACATGATGACAGTACACAGGCAAGATGTAAGTCCTAGCTTTGATACATTTTTAAGTCCTATTTGTGTTTGTTCAACTGCTTAACCAGAATCAAACCCTCATACATTTCTTGTTTTTTCTGTTTTTTTTCAGCATTCAGAAGCCACAACGCAGCTTGACATCCTGAGAAGAGAACTAGCCCTATCTAAATTAAGGGCTCTTCGATTAAAAAACCCTCAGCCTCCAATGGTGACCGAATGGGACATTGTAGGACTGCTGGAATCTCCCATTGGGCCAGACTGGAGTGTAGCTGGTTGGGATGTACAGGATGGGTATACCCAGGCAACACAAGCAGAACTGTCTGTCGCAGAAGAAGAGTTTTTATCTTTTTTGCATGAGAATGTTGATCAAATAATTATTCCTTTGTGTAAATCTGTCTAGATTGTCAACGCAAGTGTCATCATTTCTTCCTATACTGAAAACTGTTTTTGAAGTTTTATTAAAGATGTTATTGTTATAAAAGATACTTGTTCAATTGAATTGTTATTTGTCAATACCATAAGGGTTTGGGTATTGAAAATTGTTTTTGAAGTTTTATTAAAGATGTTATTGTTATAAAAGATACTTGTTCAATTGAATTGTTATTAGCCAATACCACAAGGGTTTGGGTTAGGGTAAAGTAGTGTTAGGGCGGCAGGTAGCTTAGTGGTTAAGAGCATTGTGCCAGTAACCGAAAGGTTGCTGGTTCTAATCCCTGAGCCGACTAGGTGAAAAATCTGTCGATGTGCCCTTAAGCAAGGCACTTAACCCTAATCGCTCTGGATTAGAGCTAATGTGTTATTGCATTCTTCTTTTTAAATGAACCAAACTAAGTTAAGGAACACAAAAGAATAGAGTGGATATAGGTGCTAAATGAAGCTACCAAGTTGAAAAAACACCATTATTTCAGGACATAAAACTCTGAAAACTCTAAGTCAAACCAACAATAAACCTAGTTGGCAGCTGCATTGTGTTCACACTCTGAGAAGGTTTTGAAATGGACTATTTCCTAAGTAATTTACTCTGATAAATAACAGAGAGAAATTAATTCAGATTATTGTTTTTACCAACATTCACAGACACAATGGATTAAGTTTATTGTCTGTGAATGTTGGTAAAAAAAAATAAAGACAAGACAGTGCAGGTTCAACACTTGCAATATAAGTGACACAGACCAAATCCAAACCTTAAAAAAAGCACAACACAATAAATTACTCAAAAACATTTTTTATTAAACAGAGCAAAACTTGGAACATTATAAAGAATCACACCAACATGGAAAATAGATTAGACAGTTTGAATAAATTACACACATTTTATGATCTGAACAAGCACACTAAAATAGAAAACCACACAACACAAAATCAGAACAGTGTAAATGTGAGAGTCTTTAAGAGTCTTGGTAAGAGGTGCTGCTGTTTCCTTCCTCCCCTTGTTGAGTCTTGAAGTGGGTCGGCTCCCCTTCCTTCTGGCTGACAGAGGTCTCCCCTCTTTCCTTGTGCACCTTCTCATCCAGCTTCCTCCTCCTTGAGGCAATGGCTTTTTTGAGTCGGTCTTCATTTGAATTCAGCTGCTGCATACCTTGCATCGTGACAATGGGGGAGGTGAGGGGCGACTTGCTCTTCAATTTGATGGGTGAGACTAGCAGGGGGCTGACGGCGACCACCATGCGGCGCCTGAGGATGAGCTGCTTCTTGCTCGGGGTATGGTACTGCTCCAGCTCAGGCATGGTCAACTTGGAGGGTGTCTTCAGGCACAGCAAACACAAAAGAGAACATATATATATTAAAAAATGCACGTTTGACTGTTACATGGTGTACAAGCACATTTGGTAATCTAATGTGTGGTGTCGGAATAGCTGATCTTACCACAGGTTGTCTGGCCGTCCGTTCCTCATCCTCGACCTCTTCCTCCTCCGAGTCCCTGGAGGACGGGCCAGACTCCTGGTACATCACCTTGGTCTCTTCGGGGGTGGTGCTCCCCTCGGAGAGGGAGTCCTCCTCTCTCGCCTTCCTCTTTCTTTTTGAAGAGGTGGAGGCCTGGTTCTCGGTGGTGACAGAGGTATCTTCTCCCTTTAATTCTGCCTCGAAGAGTGCCCTGGTTTCACTGGCTTGGGACGGATTTAAATTGATGGCATAAAATGTATCTGCCGTCTGGATGTCGTGGCACATGAAGTTGGCCACCCTTTCCCTGTCAGCCTTCGGGAGCATGTTTTTGACCTGTAAGACACAAGCAAAAAAGACACACACACACACACACACACACACACACACACACACACAAATAAATAAAAAGTATTGATATTATTTCAGACAACAGTGGAATAGGATCTTACAATACTTCTATTCATATCTTATCTGACTTACATGAGTGACAATGGAGGTCCGCAGGTCAGTGAAGGTAGGAGTTTCAGGCAGACCCATCTCCTTCCACACCTCCCTCAGGTAGGCAGGCAGGTTCTTGAGCTGAGTGCTTGTAGAATTGAAAAAGAAGTGCTGGGACTTCTTTCCCCCTGGGAGGCAGTGCTTGAATTTGAGGAAGTCTGAAAACCAAGTGTACTCATCCTTTGTCAGCGACATCTGGACCATGCCATGGTCTCTATTCGTTTTGTGTTCCTCCACCTATTAGAAATTGAACAGAAAAAACACACAAATGACGCAAAGGCGACTGCAATTGTTTCCAAAACAACCAACCAACCAACCAAACAAACAAATAAACACATTCAGGTGTACGTTTATAGACTTACACTGATCAGATACATCCCAGACTGGTCACATTTAGCCTCCTCCACCTCCTCCACCAACATGTTCTTATCCAGGCCCGGTCTATGGCCATATATGGAGGTAAAGTAGGCCCAAAGGTCTCCATAAAACTGGTACTGATTTTTCTGTGTCCTTGTTTCTTCCAAGGTTTCTGTGGGGACATGAAAATAATAACAGGCATCTTCACACTGCACTCTATACATGTCTGATGTTTATAAGTGTGTAATAACAGTGACATCACAGATTTAGAAAGACGTACTCAGCACTTCTGGGATCTTGGCCTTGGCAAGAGACTGGCACTCCAGCAGGGTCTTTCTGGAAACCACCTTGGCTTCCTTGCTGTCTTTCACCTTTACACACAAACACACACACACACACACACACACACACACACACACACACACACACACACACACACACACACACACACACACACACACACACACACACACACACACACACAAATCATACAATCAATTACTGCATTGTTAATGAACGCTGATGAGACTAAAAAGAAAGAACTCTGCTTACCCCCTTATTTTGTCATGGTTAGTCAGGAAAATGAGATTGGATTAGTAGGTCTCATCCTTCGCCATGTAGTTCAAAAATTGCGTCACCCTTTTGATCTTTCCGGCACAATTTACCCTTAGTTTATAATTTGGATTGGGGCCCTCACAGGTCTTCCTGAATCCCTCAAGAAACACACCTGTAAAAGACACATAACATTTTAGACAATAATTACAATCTCATGAGGCAACATGAATCAGTCAGGCTGTTTAAAAAAAAAAAAATGTTTCAAACACTTGCCACTATTTAAAGAAACAGTACTTACTGATGGCAGAGCCCGGGAAGAGAAGTTTGCTGCCAGATCCGGACGCTGTAGCCTCCTCTGTCTGGTCCCCTGAACCTGTCACTTGGTCCAGCTGCAGCTCCTCTTGGGCTGTGTCTGCCTCGGCCTGAAAGCTGAGGGACCTCTTTGCCGACCTCTCCTTTGCCGGACTCACCCTGAGAATCCCCATCTGCCTTTTCAGTAGCTGGTACCTCTTCCTCACTCTATGCAGCTCAGAGATCAGCTTCAGGTTGTCCTCTCTAATGGACATGATGGTCTCACTTTTCTTGGTCAGGGCCTCATCCCTCTCTTTCACAGCTTTCTGCAGCCTCAAAAGTGGTGCTTGGCAGTGGCAGTAATCATATGTGCAGCCCTCTTCCTCCTCTTCCTCTGCAAAAGTATCTAAAAAGTTATCCTTCTCTTCTTCTTGCCTCGCAGTCTCCACAATATCAAAATCGGTGGCCACTGGGATGGCAGGGATCGACGCCCTCAATGCCGCCAGCCTCTCCATTGTCAGACGTCTCTTCACCTCCTCTAAAGCCCGTCTCCTCTGTGCTCTGTTGAGCTCTGTATGGGAGTCCATATGCCGGTCCAGCCTGCTGACATGGGTGGAGCATCCTGTCACTGGACACCGCTCCTGCCTGATATTGACACGGCCCCACTGCCAATTAAAAAGGAGAATCCTCTCCTCAGTGTTCCGAACGTTGTGTACTTGCCTAAGGTGCTGACTGAAGCCAACCACAACCTTAAAGCAAAGTGGACATGAACAAAATAGAGAACGCACTGGAGCCATCTATATTATTGAAAAGTGAAATAACAGTAAATAAAAACCTTTACACAATCACTTCAGCTATCCAGGAAGTACAATGCTCCAGGCTGCTTAGTTGCTGCTTCTAAACACATCTGAGACCACTCCCTCCACCCCTCCCATGCTGTCAGCCTCTAGTCAAACACATTCAAATTCAGTCTTTTACCATTAAATCAATTCATCATTCAGTCAATTCCATACCTGTTAAAAAAATTTACACTATGGCTTTAACTAATAAAGTCCACTACTGGGATACTCTACTGTACAAATACATTTCAAATGTTCTGTCCTTTGACTGTTTTTGATGAATTTATCAATGGAATGGCTGACTTGACTGCTTTCCCATGGCAATTAGTTACAATGGAATTTGACATAAGATTTATTGTTAAAATTTCCCGTTTAAGATATGAAGGGGACCATGTACTGTATTCATATTGATATCTGTAGAGCTACAGGTGACCCTGAACATGTGGCAAAAGGAATTTTGCTAATTGAATAAACAGGAGCAGAGTTAGAGCATAACCTTTAAACCAATGTTGTCAAAAAGGGCAACAACTCGGATGGGTTAAACTGAATGAACCGCCACACGAAGCTAGAATAACTCTGTGGCTTGTCCACCCCAACCTCCCCCAGATTACAATGGCCTGACAACACCTGAGACATTTTTTAGCAAGATGGCATCTGCCAAAAGTGTGTTGAATAGACAAGGATGAAAATAAAAACAACATGCAGGTTTTCTTTTAAATGTGTTGTTTATTTTAAAGTGCAGATACCCAAAACTGAAATTTAAGTTGAACATGCATGGCTAAATATATTACAAAATTACAGATGTACATTTTAAAAAGGGGTTTAATGATATTTTTGAGTCCCATCAGCTATTGGTGATTCCGTGCTGACTGGCCTAGCTGTCAAGCCATTCCAAATCTTATCCTTCTCCACCAAAATATTTTCTTGACACCCCATAGTCAAACAACAGTTCTTCCTGCACCGGAATGTCTCGTTGGGCAATGAAAAGGATGATGTTCCACACTTTGCCATCCTCTTCAAGTTGCTGAAGCTGACCTTTAATGTTGCTTCTCTTTCTGGAGTGGTTGATCCTCCGTCCAATTGTGTCCTTCTCTGGGTGGCAAGGGCAGGGCACAGTCTTGGCATCTATGCAGCACGTTTCCCCTGATACATCCCTGTAGAAATATAGGTACCCCATCTCGTCTTCATCTGTTGCTGCCAAAAGTTCTTTCCCCTGCTTCCCTGAGAGTGGGAGACCGTGGTAGTCACAGACGACTTCCCCTTCAGCAAATTTCCGTGTTGTCATGACCTTTTTTCCTTTGACAGGGTCATTGGAAATGTACAATCCTCTCCACTTCTGGGACTTCACCAGTTTCATAATTGCTTTGTTTTCATTTTTTGTGTCAATGTTGGTTGAAGGTTGCCAGTAACGAAGGACATCCTCCACCTTCACTTTGTTCTTCTCCCAGTTCTGCCGTTTAATGTATTTCTCTGCTTTTCTGGCAGTGGGTTCTCTTCTGGGGAAGTGAGCTGTAACAATGCAAAGATAAAAATACATGTGTTATTATCAATGTCATTTACTCAATAGCAGAAGCCCTTATCCAGGACTACTTACAGTCGTAGTTATGTGACTAAATCAAGTACATTCTCGTAATACCTAATATGTTAAAATTGTATTCAGTCTATTGTATTTTAGCTGCATCTTACCGATCACATAATCCCGTCTCATTTTCTCTTGCTGGTTTTTCCACTTGTCAAAGCAGTGTCTCTCATGCCTTCCTGCAATCAGTAGTCTATCCTTCTTTTTGATTGATTGTCCATCAATTGTGACAGGGAAGCTTTGATAGAAGAGGTTCAAGGCCTGTGCCTCATCCAACGTTTGGCTGCTGGACAATGCTCCTGTTCTACAACTTGTGCTTGCGGAGGAGGGGCCTGCAGTCTCATTACTTGAAAAAGGGAAAATAACAAAAATGTGTTAGCCAGATGTAACAACTTTACAAGACATTGTAAAGGGTCATTTATATAATGAGTATAAATACTTACTCAGATTCACTGGACATGGCAACTTTGGAGATCAGCTTCATTCCCATGCAGGCATTGAGTGGTGTCTTCATGCGGTAGTGCCTGTCAGCTGTAGCAGTTGTATGGGCCAAGTAGTCAGCAACAAGTGCCTTCTCTGCATCCGTGAAGTTGGCTTTGGTATGTGTCTCAAAAATGTGCCTTGCTACCTGGCTGGTGATGTTGGGGAGTTTGTATCTGATGAAAGAACAAGAATAATCAGTTTTGGTTTTAGAAAACTGTACTGTCATAAAAGTATTGTGTAATGATAAAAAACAGCGTTGTTCTTAACAGTGTTCGACTTACTTGGCATGAAACCTTTGTAGGTCATTGGAAGGGTTGCAGATGGCTCTTCCAGCTGTGGAAATGAAGAATCTCTCATCTTCTTCCACGTCATCACAGTTTTGAAGAAAAGCTGGTCGAACGTGTCGGTAGTACGTATCCAACCACTGAAAATGTAGACAAAAAAAAACATATTTACCAGGTTTGTATTAAATCAATCTCATTCACAATAACCAGATTGTGGTAAATATACTTACAGCATCTTCCTCCTCGTCTAACGAAACGGTTGCCACCTGCTGTGTCCCTGTCTTGTGTTGCTTAACACAGATGACAGTCCATTTCTCACCATTTGGCAAGATGCACTCCTTCCTTGAGAGCCATTCGTTCAGCTACAATAAAAAATGTGACATATCAATAAAACATATGCCAAAAAAGTAAATACGATTCAACATTATAGCAATTAATTGACATTAGTTAACTTACGGTCATATTTTTTACAACTCCAGCCCTTTGGAGATGTTTCAGCATGAGCAGAGACTCCAGGTAGTACAGCATGAGCAGTTGTTCAGGTTCATCCAAAAATTCTTCACTCTTGGCCTTCCCAACGACACCCAAAAAGTATTTCTTGGCCACCTCCAAGACTGCCACACATTCTTTCGGTGTCTTTGCAACTGTCATCATCTGTGTGTACCTGCAGAAAAACAATAATACATTAATGATTTGAAGAACGACAACAATATACACTTAAAACGTTAACTACATTTCCGTGAGAATCAATTTTAAATATATACACCTTTTCCCGGTAATTTCCTGAGACACCTGCTTGCTCATGGACTTCTGTAAGTCATTCAGGCAGTCCTGGAAATGCTTGCATTGCTCATACAAGCTCCTTTCTGTCTGGATGAGGTTTGTTGACGTCGTGATGTAGCGAAGAAACCTCTTCAGATTCTTCATGTAGTTTGCAATTGTTTGCTTCTTCTGTCCAATGTTTGCAAGCTTGGTAAAAAAGGACCTGCTTTGCTCCAATTTATTGACAAAATCCAGGGAAGGTTTGGTGGAGTCCATGTAAAACAAAAACCTAGACACATTTGCAACCTGTACATGAAAATGAAAATAATGTTAGTTGCATAGTTAATAACTACTTTGTAATTAAGTAATTCTCATTAAAATATTTCAACAGTTAAATTAAAGTAAAATTGCTGTACATACCTCCTGTTTGAAATTGGGAATGTTGTGGTCATCACGGAGATATTTGGCAAATCCAGCCAGCAGATCACAATCCAGAGGGTGCTTTTGGTACAAACCACTCATTTGCATTGCCTTTCTCAGTTTGTTGTCACATGACTGGTTCATTGGTCTGGAAAACATTTGGTATGCAGATTAGAATCAATAAAATACATCCATGTTCACTTATATACTTATGTGTAGTAGTTGTTTATGAGATTATTTATATTTGTATTTACTTACGGTTGGTACAAGGCAGACTGGTTATCCTCCGTGTTGTTGTCTGATTCAGCATCTGCATCTGCATCTTCAGTTGGTGTCAACACATGAGCCACTTCCACTTGGCTGAAATATCATACAGATAAACAAAAACAATTATATTATATTACAATCAAACATAATTGGACAACAGTTATAATGAGTTGAAATATGATGTAACTTGCATATATATTATTTTATCAGTGTAAGAAATAGCTTACACAGGTGCTTGCTTGACTTCTGGCTTGTTCTTAACAATATGACCCGTTTCTTCAAGCTTCTGGATCAGGAGTCGGAGTGCGTCTTGTTGTATAACAATACAGCTCAGTAAACTGTAGTCAAAGATCCTGCCTTTGCAAAGATGCTCTATCATGGAATTTCGGGCAGTGGTGACTTCTTGAACAATCTCTTGTTTTGCACACTCTGCTGAGGTGTAGAGAGAGGGTGTCCTGGTTCTTCAAGCAAAATCTGCAGACAAGAGGGATCCTTCTTTGTTTTCTGTAAGACAGTAAATGCACAGTAAGTACATGTAATGAAGTTACTAGCAGTATGTCAATACTTACACACCTATTATTACTGGTGCTAGCAGAGCTACTGCTAACATTAGTAACAGCAACGTTACTGTGGTTTAATTGTGTTTCTGGCCTCAAAGCTTATAATGCTCTCACACAAAAGCACATCAAATTTAGGTCATGCTTCATTTTGGGCCTACTACTAACATTAATAACAGCACCATACTAACAGTAATATACATTTAATAATTATAGAGATAAATTACCTTGAACCAGTTGCATTTGCAGATGCCATCTTGCTGAAAAATGAAGGAAGTAATAACACAATCGCGAAGAAATCTCTGCAGAATAAGGAAAAAAGCAATAATCCAAAATATCAGCTCCCAGAAGGAAAGAGTGTTGTCGTTGCTCACAGTTGAATTCTCTTTTCTGAAGTGGAGTATATACTGTTGCCTTGGTCAGTATATATACAATCAGATTGGCCCAACCTCTTTCCACAATAAAATGTTCCATTCAGGTTAGATTTACACATACGCAAATGAGATGGCTCATTCAGCTTCACACCTCACAATACCTCTGGAGGTCAGATTTCAACCCTGCTTTACATTTAACAGACACTCTTACCCAGGCTGACTTAAAGTTAATGGATGCATATATTTTTTGTGTAATTATTTTTTTCATACCTTCCCCCAGTGGGAATCGAACCCACAACCCTGGCATTGCAAACACCATGCTCTACCAACTGAGCTACATCCATGCCACAATTCAGACTACTGCCCATAATAATTCCAATCTAAACCTTTCGGCTTGTGAAACCCCCAGACAGAGGTGTGAAATTCCTCAACTTGAGGAGCTTCAAACATCAGAACAATGGCCTGACAACACCTGAGACATTTTTTAGGAAGATGGCATCTGCCATAGACAAGGGTGAAAATAAAAACAATATGCAGGTTTTCTTTTAAATGTGTTGTTTATTTTAAAGTGCAGATACCCAAAACTGAAATTTAAGTTGAACATGCATGGCTAAATATATTACCAAAATTACAGATTTACATTTTAAAAAGGGGTTTAAGGATATTTTTGAGTCCCATCAGCTATTGGTGATTTCGTGCTGACTGGCCTAGCTGTCAAGCCATTCCAAAATCTTATCCTTCTCCACCAAAATATTTTCTTGACACCCCATAGTCAAACAACAGTTCTTCCTGCACCGGAATGTCTCGTTGAGTAATGAAAAGGATGCAATGGCCTAGGCGACAACACCTTGGGTGGGCAATTGTCTTCAAAATGAATGTTCATATATAACATGCCATTCTCCATGCATTATGCTGTTGGGTCAGGGAGGAGGGAGGTTGAAATGCTGGGAAAAACAACTCCACAGAAGATCCACACAGCATTTAAACATTTTTCAAATGAAAGTAACAGCATTAGAATATATATAGGGTTGCCTAATCACACATTTGACATTTTGGAAGGATTTAACCTATTTGAAAAAAGTTGAAAGGCAACGTGGATCTACTGTGGAGTAGTTCTTCCCAGCATTGCAACCAAATCAGATTTATATTACATATTGCCTGGTGTGATTTAAAATGGAAAGAACGCTCTAATCTTTACCCAAATGGTCTCAAATTAAAGGCCTGTTGGTAATTTCAGTGGAACCATCCAACCCAAGTAGCTATTCAACCTCAAAACTACCTGGTTTTGCTGTACATTCAAAACAGCAGTATAATGTGAAACTTCTTGTGGGCATTTAACAATGACAGAAAATCTTTTCCCAAATGGTCTCAAATGAGCTGTACTCTCAGGCCCATGTGAGAAAGGGTTTTACTAGGTAGGGAGTGTAGAACAAGATGCATGGAGCTCCAGAGGTCACAAGGTCAATGTGGGCCTGCATGGATGTCAGCAGGGCATGAGGGAGAAACCCCCAAGTGAAAAGGTGTGTCTGTGTGTGTCTGTGTGAGTGAGTGAACCTGTCCTACAGGGGGCCAGAGCAGGCAGCCCCTTTCTCCTAGCCTGCTGCACCTCTGGATGACCAGGGAGTGAGCTGTACTCTCAGGCCCATGGGTGAGAGTGTTTTAATAGGCAGAGAGTGTTTAAATAGAGGCATGGAGGTCCATGGAGTGAGCTGTACTCTCAGGCCCATGGGAGATGTCCTTTACTAGGCAGGGAGTGTAGAACAAGATGCATGGTGCTCCAGAGGTCTCAAGGTCAATGTGGGCCTGCATGGATGTCAGCAAAAATACCTGTGGGAGTTTCAAAATGACAGAAAGCTCTAATCTTTTCCCAAATGGTCTCAAATTATAGGCCTGATCACCCTGGACTAATGCCTGTTGGTAATTTCAGTAGAACCAATCAACTCAAGTAGCTATTCAACCTCAAAATGACCTGGTTTTGCTGTACATTCAAAACAGCAGTATAGTGCAAAACTGCCTGTGTGCGTTTCAAAATGACAGAAAGCTCTAATCTTTTCCCAAATGGTCTCAAATTATAGGCCTGATCACCCTGGACCAATGGGAGAAGGCACAAGTGAATAGGTGTGTCTGTGTGAGTGAGTGAACCTGTCCACAGGGGGGCAGAGCAGGCAGCCCCTAGGAGCTGTTCTCCTAGTGAAAACCATCCGATTTCCAGGTGAACGGTTAAGGGGGGTTTGCCCCCCCCTTGGGGTCCCCCCCCAACCCAGCCATGGACCCCCAGCACGCCCATGTGTGAGTCAGGAGCCATCCCCTGGTTCTCCTAGTGAAAACCGTCCGATTACATGGTGAACGGTTAAGGGGGCTTGCCCCCCCCTTGGGCCCCCCCCCCCAACCCGGCCATGGGCACCCAGCATGCCCATGTGTGAGTCAGGAGCCATCCCCTGGTTCTCCTAGTGAAAACCGTCCTAAAATGACAGGTGGCGCCCCCTTTTGGACGAATCCGGGTGGGGGGTTTGCCCCCACTTGGGGTCCCCCCCCCAACCCGGCCATGGATCCCCAGCACGCCCATGTGTGAGTCAGGAGCCATCCCCTGGTTCTCCTAGTGAAAACCGTCCAGTTACATGGTGAACGGTTAAGGGGGGGTTGCCCCCCCCTTGGGTTCTCCCCCCAACCCGGCCATGGGCACCCAGCACGTCCATGTGTGAGTCAGGAGCCATCCCCTGTTTCTCATAGTGAAAACCGTCCTAAAATGACAGGTGGCGCCCCCTTGTGGACGATTCCGGGTGGGCCCCGCACTTGGGGGTCTCCCCCAAGCCAGCCATGGGCACCCACCCGCCCATGTATGACTGAAGGAGCCCTACTCTAGTTTAATTAGTGAAATCCATCCTAAAATACGAATTGGCGCCACCCCATGGCCGAAAATCAGCTTGGGGGCAGTGCACCCACACCCCCAACACCCCCCACCCCCAACCGTCAAGCCCCTCGGGGTCTCCCCCAAGCAAGACATGAGCACCCATCCTGGGCATGTGTGACTGAAGGAGCCCTCCTCTGGTTGTCCAAGTGAAATCCGTCCTAAAATGCGAAACGGCGCCACCCCATGGCCGAAAATCAGCTGGGGGGCAGTGCACCCACACCCCCACCACCCCCCACCCCCAACCCCCAAGCCCCTTGGTGTCTCCCCCAAGCCAGTCATGAGCACCCATCCTGGACATGTGTGACTGAAGGAGCCCTCCTCTGGTTCTCCTAGTGAAATCCGTCCTAAAATGCGAAATGGCGCCAACCCATGGCCGAAAATCAGCTGGGGGGCAGTGTACCCACACCCCCACCACCCCCCACCCCCAACCCCCAAGCCCCTTGGGGTCTCCCCCAAGCCAGACATGAGCACCCATCCTGGGCATGTGTGACTGAAGGAGCCCTCCTCTGGTTCTCCTAGTGAAATCCGTCCTAAAATGCGAAATGGCGCCACCACATGGCCAAAAATCAGCTGGGGGGCAGTGCACCCCCACCCCCAACACCCCCCATCCCCAACACACAAGCCCCTTGGGGTCTCCCCCAAGCTGGACATGAGCACCCATCCTGGGCATGTGTGACTGAAGGAGCCCTCCCCTGGTTCTCCTAGTGAAAACCGTAGGGATACCATGTCCAATTGGAAGTGGGGTGTCTGACCCCCCACCCCAATCCGACCAAGAGCACCCATTTCGGCCATGTGTGACTCAGGAGCCGGTCCCTGGTTCTCCTAGTGAAAACCGGAGGGTTACCATGTGGGGTGTCTGACCCTCCACCCCAATCCGACCAAGAGCACCCATTTCGGCCTTCTGTGACTCAGGAGCCGGTCCCTGGTTCTCCTAGTGAAAACCATCCGATTTCCAGGTGAACGGTTAAGTGGGGTTTGCCCCCCCTTGGGGGTCCCCCCCCAACCCGGCCATGGACCCCCAGCACGCCCATGTGTGAGTCAGGAGCCATCTCCTGGTTCTCCTAGTGAAAACCGTCCTAAAATGACAGGTGGCGCCCCCTTGTGGTCAAATCCGGGTGGGGGGGTTTGCCCCCCCTTGGGGTCCCCCCCCAACCCGGCCATGGGCACCCAGCACGTCCATGTGTGAGTCAGGAGCCATCCCCTGGTTCTCCTAGTGAAAACCGTCCTAAAATGACAGGTGGCGCCCCCTTGTGGACGAATCCGGGTGGGGGGGGGGCCCCCCTTGGGGGTCTCGGGTCTCCCCCAAGCCAGCCATGGGCACCCACCCGCCCATGTATGACTGAAGGAGCCCTACTCTAGTTTATTAGTGAAATCCGACCTAAAATGCGAATTGGCGCCACCCCATGGCCGAAAATCAGCTGGGGGGTAGTGCACCCCCACCCCAAACACCCCACACCCCCAACCCCCAAGCCCCTCGGGGTCTCCCCCAAGCCAGACATGAGCACCCATCCTGGGCATGTGTGACTGAAGGAGCCCTCCTCTGGTTCTCCTAGTGAAAACCGTCCTAAAATGACAGGTGGCGCCCCCTTGTGGTCGAATCCGTGTGGGGGGGTGGGCCCCCCCCTTGGGGTCCCCCCCCAACCCGGCCATGGACCCCCAGCACGTCCATGTTTGAGTCAGGAGCCATCCCCTGGTTCTCATAGTGTAAACCGTCCTAAAATTACAGGTGGCGCCCCCTTGTGGACGAATCCGGGTGGGGGGGTGGGGCCCCCCCTTGGGGTCTCCCCCAAGCCGGCCATTGGCACCCAGCACGTCCATGTGTGAGTCAGGAGCCATCCCCTGGTTCTCATAGTGTAAACCGTCCTAAAATGACAGGTGGCGCCCCCTTGTGGACGAATCCGGGTGGGCCCCCCCCTTGGGGGTCTCCCCCAAGCCAGCCATGGGCACCCAACCGCCCATGTATGACTGAAGGAGCCCTACTCTAGTTTAATTAGTGAAATCTGTCCTAAAATGCGAATTGGCGCCACCCCATGGCCGAAAATCTTTTGGGGGGTAGTGCACCCCCACCCCAAACAGCCCCCACCCCCAACCCCCAAGCCCCTCGGGGTCTCCCCGAAGCCAGACATGAGCACCCATCCTGGGCATGTGTGACTGAAGGAGCCCTCCTCTGGTTCTCCTATTGAAATCCGTCCTAAACTGCGAAATGGAGCCACCCCATGGCCGAAAATCAGCTGGGGGGCAGTGCACTCACACCCCCAACACCCCCCACCCCCAACCGTCAAGCCCCTCGGGGTCTCCCCCAAGCCAGACATGAGCAC
>NW_028165129.1:180000-200000 GCF_964263955.1 Coregonus lavaretus
AAAAGCATTTTGCTGATATCGTCGCCTATACAAGAGAAATGTGATGTTTGAAATGAAATAAGTTTGCTAATATGGGTGATTGATACAGTTTTTTACAATCACTTTGGCACTAATTTCAGAACCTTGACGTCATTTTTCAAAACTCTAGACACAAAACTCACAACCAATGATCAAAATGCACATTTTTCAAAACTCTAACACTTTTTTCAATTGCTTGGATACAATACAGTTTCAACAAAAACAGGATAATTAAGCAAGCTTTATACAGGGTCAGTTCCAATACCATATTTCCAATGTCATACAAAAGTATATACTATATATATATATATATAATATATATATATATATATATATATATATATATATATATATATATATATATATATATATATATACTATAAGGATACTGGAGTGATGGAGGTAGATACACTACATGACATCTGCTCTGTCCAACATCTCGTTCCAAAATCATGGGCATTAATATGAAGTTGGTCCCCCCACTGATATTGGCCGTAAGGGTCTTCCCCAAACTGTTTCCACAAAGTTGGAGGCACAGAATCATCTAGAATGTCATTGTATGCTGTAGAGTTAAGATTTCCCTTCACTGGAACTAAGGGGCCTAGCACTAACCATGAAAAACAGCCCCAGACCATTATTCCTCCTCCACCAAACTTTACAGTTGACATTATGCATTCGGGCAGGTAGCATTCTCCTGGCATTCGCCAAACAAGATTTGTCCGTAGGACTGCCAGATGGTGAAGCGTGATTCATCACTCCAGAGAACGCTTTTCCATTTCTCCAGAGTCCAACGGTGGCGAGCTTTACACCACTCCAGCCGACGCTTGGCATTGCACATGGTGATCTTAGGCTTGTGTGCAGCTGCTTGGCAATGGAAACCCATTTCATGAATCTCTCAATGAACAGTTATTGAGCTGATGTTGCTTCCAGAGGTAGTTTGGAACTCGGTAGTGAGTGTTGCAACCGAGAACAGACAAGTTTTACGCGCTTCAGCACTCGGCGGTCCCATTCTGTGAGCTTGTGTGGCCTACCACTTCACGGCTGAGCCGTTGCTGCTCCTAGAAGTTTCCACTTCACAATACAGTTGACCGGGGCAGCTCTAGCAGGGTAGAAATTTGACGAACTAACTTGTTAGAAAGGTGGCATCCTATGATCGGTGACCCGATCCTGTAGGTTCATGCTCTACAACATTCGGAGAGTACGACCCTGCCTTACACAGGAAGCGGCACAGGTCCTAATCCAGGCACTTGTCATCTCCCGTCTAGATTACTGCAACTCGTTGTTGGCTGGGCTCCCTGCCTGTGCCATTAAACCCCTACAACTCATCCAGAACGCTGCAGCCCGTCTGGTGTTCGACCTTCCCAAATTCTCTCACGTCACCCTGCTCCTCCGCACACTCCACTGGCTTCCAGTTGAAACTCGCATTTGCTACAAGACCATGGTGCTTGCCTACGGAGCTGTGAGGGGAACGGCACCTCCGTACCTTCAGGCTCTCATCAGTCCCTACACCCAAACGAGGGCATTGCGTTCATCCACCTCTGGCCTGCTGGCCCCCCTACCTCTGCGGAAGCACAGTTCCCGCTCAGCCCAGTCAAAACTGTTCGCTGCTCTGGCACCCCAATGGTGGAACAAGCTCCCTCACGATGCCAGGACAGCGGAGTCACTCACCACTTTCCGGAGACACTTGAAACCCCACCTCTTTAAGGAATACCTGGGACAGGATAAAGTAATCCTTCTACCCCCCCTTACCCCAACCCCCCCCCCCCCCCCCCCCCCCCCCCAACATAAAAAAAAAACATTTTGTAAAGTGGTTAACCCACTGGCTATAAGGTGAATGCACCAATTTGTAAGTCGCTCTGGATAAGAGCGTCTGCTAAATGACGTAAATGTAAATGTAAGTTGTGTTCATTAAGTGGTGTGTTTATTAAGTAGTGTGTTTTGTGGAAATGTGTAGCTCTTCACTTCTCTCTCTTTTCTTGACCCCTCCTGTGATTGGCTTTTGAACTTGTATCATGCCCCTTTTGTCACCTAGTGTCTGTGTGTATTCGAAGTAGCTTTCTCACATGTAAATGAGTATGTCATTCACTCAGAGTTTAACAATCTGAGAGAACAATACACACTGAAGATTCCTCATAGTGAGGAACTTTGACAAACATCTTGTAGGTACACCTTTAAAATGTTTTTATAATTCTCTTTTCAAAATACAGCTTGTGCAGAGTGGCCTGTCAGATTATTGTGTGACTCTTGGGAGACTGTGTGTAGCTTTGGGGAGAGTCAGAGCAAGGTGTATGTAGGGGTGGGGGTCTGCTCTAGCTGTCATGTTGGGGAAATGTTTTTAAAACAATGCATGGTGAGACTTTTTATATTTTCCCCTCACAGATGAGCTCAACAATGTTGTGTTGCCCCATTTGTCAGCGAAGTTATGCTGTCCTTCGTTCTCACTTAAGGATTGCCCACAAAGTGATGAACACGATGGAAAGAGCCTTCCTTTAGGCCTTAGTGAGAGGCAAAATAGGAGTACAGAACACACACTGTCCCATTTGCAAAATAAAATATGCACGGCTGTTGCGTCACATGATGACAGTACACAGGCAAGATGTAAGTCCTAGCTTTGATACATTTTTAAGTCCTATTTGTGTTTGTTCAATTGCTTAACCAGAATCAAACCCTCATACATTTCTTGTTTTTTCTGTTTTTTTTCAGCATTCAGAAGCCACAACGCAGCTTGACATCCTGAGAAGAGAACTAGCCCTATCTAAATTAAGGGCTCTTCGATTAAAAAACCCTCAGCCTCCAATGGTGACCGAATGGGACATTGTAGGACTGCTGGAATCTCCCATTGGGCCAGACTTGTCACGGTTTACTAAGCCAGAACCCATAAGCAGACCAGGACAAGGTGAGTTGAAACGAAGGTGAGTATTTATTTAACAGATTCAAAAAACGATGTAGAATAATCCAGGGGACAGAGTGGACGGCGGAGATGAGTTGGTGGAGGTGCAGTGGTAGATCCAAGAATGGCTCGGCAGCCGCCGACAACCAGGCAGGGGTTGGGTGAAGGTTCCGGGAGATTGACTGCAGATAGAAACAAAACGGAGGTAAGTACACGGCAAGCCAACAAGGTGCAAAACAACAAAACTAACGCTAGAAACTCCAAGGCTGATACTCTGACAAACATACTGTTCATGGCTAACGATCCGGCAGGGAATGGATGTCAGGTCAGGGCTTAAGAAGGGTGATGATCAGGACCAGGTGTGCAGACCGCTGATGAGATGCAGGTGCGGTTAATCGGGAGATCTCCCGCCTAGCAACGTCGCCCGGTAACCAGGCCGGGAGCGTTCACGAACCCTCAGGAAACTGGAGATTCCAAGCAGAAAAATGGCAACACAGGCAGGAACCGACTCAGGATGCAGGGTTCATGACAGTACCCCCCCTCCGACGAACGCCACCGGGCGGACTACCCGGAGCGCCAGGATGGAGGCGGTAGAAGTCACGAAGGAGGTCAGCATCCAGGATCTGGCGCCGAGGAATCCAACTCCTCTCTTCAGGACCATACCCCTCCCAGTCCACGAGATACTGGAAACCCCGGCCCCGCCGTCTGGAATCCATAATGCGGCGCACCGTGTAGGCAGGACCACCTCCGATCATCCGAGGGGGAGGAGGAGGAGGCGGAGGGGGTAACAGAGGACTGAGGAGAACAGGCTTGAGGCAGGAGACATGAAAGGTGGGATGGACTCTGAGCGTTCTAGGTAACTTGAGTCGAACCGCCACAGGATTGATCACCTTCTCCACCACAAACGGACCAATGAACTTCGGTGACAGTTTCTTAGACTCAGTCCGCAGAGGAAGATCCCGTGTGGCCAACCAGACCCTATCTCCGATGGTATAGGTGGGGGCGGGAATCCGGCGACGATTCGCCTGGAGCTGATACCGGTCAGAAACTCTAAGGAGGGCCTTTCTGGCCCGATGCCAGGTCCGGTGGCAACGACGAATGTGGGCCTGAACAGAGGGCACTGAGAGATCCTTCTCCTGAGAAGGAAACAAGGGAGGTTGGTAGCCATACAGGCACTGGAAGGGAGACATCCCAGTGGCAGATGTAGGGAGAGTATTGTGGGCATACTCAACCCAAGGCAACTGAGAGACCCAGGAGGTGGGGTTGGAGGTGACAAGGCAGCGTAGTGTGGATTCCATCTTCTGGTTGGCTCTCTCCGCCTGACCATTAGATTGGGGGTGAAAACCAGATGTGAGACTGACTGTAGCTCCAATGGCCAAACAGAAAGACTTCCAGACAGCAGAGGTAAACTGAGGGCCACGGTCGGAAACTATGTCACTGGGCAACCCGTGGACCCTGAAAACCTCCCTAACCAGGATCTCGGACGTCTCAGAGGCCGAGGGAAGCTTGGAAATGGGCACAAAGTGGGCGAACTTGCTGAATCTGTCCACGATAGTCAGAATGACCATGTTCCCCTCAGAAGAGGGCAACCCAGTGACAAAGTCCAGGGCCAGATGCGACCATGGTCGCCGGGGAATAGGGAGGGGGTGAAGTAGTCCAGAGCTGGGCCGGTTGGCACTCTTATTCTGCACACACACTGGACAGGCAGCAACAAACCTCCGAGTATCTTCTCCCATGGCCGGCCACCAAAATCGTCTGCGAAGTAACGCCATCGTCCGGGCCACGCCAGGGTGACAAGCCATCTTGCTGGCATGGGACCATTGGAGGACTGCAGAACGAACCGACTCAGGCACAAAGAAACGACCGGGTGGACCGTTACCGGGACCGGGCTGCGTCCGAAGGGCCGCCATAACCTCCTTCTCAATCCTCCACATAACTGCTCCCACGACACAGTTCCGGGGAAGAATCGTCTCGGTCTTGGCCCCACTCTCCTCCGTCTTGGAGAACATCCGGGACAAGGCGTCCGCCTTGCCGTTCTTAGACCCAGGTCGGAACGTCAGGGAAAAATTAAAGCGTCCGAAAAACAAAGCCCACCTGGCCTGACGGGAGTTGAGACGTCTAGCCGATTGCACGTAAGCAAGATTCTTGTGGTCGGTCCAGACAATAAACGGTTGCTCCGCCCCCTCCAACCAGTGGCGCCACTCCTCCAAGGCAAGCTTCACCGCGAGAAGCTCCCGGTTACCCACATCGTAGTTCCTCTCCGCAGACGAAAGATGACGAGAGTAGTAGGCGCAGGGATGGAGTTTCCCGTCAGTGGAGCATCGCTGGGACAGGATGGCGCCAACCCCCACATCAGACGCATTCACTTCCACGACGAACTGACGGGCCGTGTCAGGTTGAGAGAGAATCGGTGCGTTGGTGAATCGCCTCTTCAAATCCAGGAACGCTCGGTCCGCCTCAGGGTTCCAACTGAAGGTCCTGGTACTGGAAGTCAGGGCAGTTAAAGGAGCGGCCACACGGCTGTAATCCCGGATGAATCTGCGATAGAAATTCGCAAACCCCAGAAACCTCTGGAGCTGCAATCTCGTACCGGGCTGGGCCCATTCCAGAACCGCCCTAACCTTCTCCTGGTCCATCCTGATCTTTCCCCTGGAGATGATGTACCCGAGGAAGGATGTAGTGTGGGCGTGAAATTCGCACTTCTCTGCCTTCACGAACAGGCGATTCTCCAACAATCGCTGCAGAACCTGCCTGACATGCTGGACGTGGCTGGAAGGTTCCTTCGAGAAGATAAGAATGTCATCCAGTTAACAAACACAAAGAGACTGATCTTATCTCTCAGGACGTCATTCACCATACTCTGGAACACTGCTGGAGCATTGGTCAGTCCAAACGGCATCACCTGATACTCGAAGTGACCCATCGGTGTATTGAAACCCGTCAACCACTCGTCCCCCTCTCTGATCCGGACCAGGTGATACGCATTGCGTAGGTCTAGCTTGGTGAACACAGTAGCACCCTGTAAGGAGTCGAAGGCAGAGCTCATCAAGGGCAGGGGATACTTGTTCTTGACCGTGATATCATTCAACCCCCGATAATCAATACACAGTCGAAGAGAGCCATCCTTCTTACCCACAAAGAAGAATCCTGCCCCCAGGGGTGATGATGAGGGACGAATGAGACCAGCCGCTAGGGACCAGCCGCTAGTGACAAGACTGGAGTGTAGCTGGTTGGGATGTACAGGATGGGTATACCCAGGCAACACAAGCAGAACTGTCTGTCGCAGAAGAAGAGTTTTTATCTTTTTTGCATGAGAATGTTGATCAAATAATTATTCCTTTGTGTAAATCTGTCTAGATTGTCAACGCAAGTGTCATGATTTCTTCCGATATTGAAAATAGTTTTTGAAGTTTTATTAAAGATGTTATTGTTATAAAAGATACTTGTTCAATTGAATTGTTATTTGTCAATACCACAAGGGTTTGGGTTAGGGTAAAGTAGTGTTAGGGCGGCAGGTAGCTTAGTGGTTAAGAGTGTTGTGCCAGTAACCGAAAGGTTGCTGGTTCTAATCCCTGAGCCAACTAGGTGAAAAATCTGTCGATGTGCCCTTAAGCAAGGCACTTAAACCTAATTGCTCTGGATTAGAGCTAATGTGTTATTGCATTCTTCTTTTTAAATGAACCAAACTAAGTTAAGGAACACAAAATAATAGAGTGGATATAGGTGCTAAATGAAGCTACCAAGTTGAAAAAACACCAATATTTCAGGACATAAAACACTGAAAACTCTAAGTCAAACCAACAATAAACCTAGTTGGCAGCTGCATTGTGTTCACACTCTGAGAAGGTTTTGAAATGGACTATTTCCTAAGTAATTTACTCTGATAAATAACAGAGAGAAATTAATTAAGATTATTGTTTTTACCAACATTCACAGACACAATGGATTAAGATGATTGTCTGTGAATGTTGGTTAAAAAAAATAAAGACAAGACAGTGCAGGTTCAACACTTGCAATATAAGTGACACAGACCAAATCCAAACCTTAAAAAAAAGCACAACACAATAAATTACTCAAAACATTTTTTTATTAAACAGAGCAAACCTTGGAACATTATAAAGAATCACACCAACATGGAAAATAGATTAGACAGTTTGAATAAATTACACACATTTTATGATCTGAACAAGCACACTAAAATAGAAAACCACACAACACAAAATCAGAACAGTGTAAATGTGAGAGTCTTTAAGAGTCTTGGTAAGAGGTGCTGCTGTTTCCTTCCTCCCCTTGTTGAGTCTTGAAGTGGGTCGGCTCCCCTTCCTTCTGGCTGACAGAAGGCTCCCCTCTTTCCTTGTGAACCTTCTCATCCAGCTTCCTCCTCCTTGAGGCAATGGCTTTTTTGAGTCGGTCTTCATTTGAATTCAGCTGCTGCATACCTTGCATCGTGACAATGGGGGAGGTGAGGGGCGACTTGCTCTTCAATTTGATGGGTGAGACTAGCAGGGGGCTGACGGCGACCACCATCCGGCGCCTGAGGATGAGCTGCTTCTTGCTCGGGGTATGGTACTGCTCCAGCTCAGGCATGGTCAACTTGGAGGGTGTCTTCAGGCACAGAAAACACAAAAGAGAACATATATATATTAAAAAATGCACGTTTGACTGTTACATGGTGTACAAGCACATTTGGTAATCTAATGTGTGGTGTCGGAATAGCTGATCTTACCACAGGTTGTCTGGCCGTCCGTTCCTCATCCTCGACCTCTTCCTCCTCCGAGTCCCTGGAGGACGGGCCAGACTCCTGGTACATCACCTTGGTCTCTTCGGGGGTGGTGCTCCCCTCGGAGAGGGAGTCCTCCTCTCTTGCCTTCCGCTTTCTTTTTGAAGAGGTGGAGGCCTGGTTCTCGGTGGTGACAGAGGTATCTTCTCCCTTTAATGCTGCCTCGAAGAGTGCCCTGGTTTCACTGGCTTGGGACGGATTTAAATTGATGGCATAAAATGTATCTGCCGTCTGGATGTCGTGGCACATGAAGTTGGCCACCCTTTCCCTGTCAGCCTTCGGGAGCATGTTTTTGACCTGTAAGACACAAGCAAAAAAGAAACACACACACACACACACACACACACACAGACACAAATAAATAAAAATAATTGATATTATTTCAGACAACAGTGGAATAGGATCTTACAATACTTCTATTCATATCTAATCTGACTTACATGAGTGACAATAGAGGTCTGCAGGTCAGTGAAGGTAGGAGTTTCAGGAAGACCCATCTCCTTCCACACCTCCCTCAGGTAGGCAGGCAGGTTCTTGAGCTGAGTGCTTGTAGAATTGAAAAAGAAGTGCTGGGACTTCTTTCCCCCTGGGAGGCAGTGCTTGAATTTGAGGAAGTCTGAAAACCAAGTGTACTCATCCTTTGTCAGCGACATCTGGACCATGCCATGGTCTCTATTCGTTTTGTGTTCCTCCACCTATTAGAAATTGAACAGAAAAAACACACAAATGACGCAAAGGCGACTGCAATTGTTTCCAAAAACAACCAACCAACCAAACAAACAAATAAACACATTCAGGTGTACGTTTATAGACTTACACTGATCAGATACATCCCAGACTGGTCACATTTAGCCTCCTCCACCTCCTCCACCAACATGTTCTTATCCAGGCCCGGTCTATGGCCGTATATGGAGGTAAAGTAGGCCCACAGGTATCCATTAAACTGGTACTGATTTTTCTGTGGGGACATGAAAATAATAACAGGCATCTTTACACTGCACTCTATACATGTCTGACGTTTATAAGTGTGTAATAACAGTGACATCACAGATTTAGAAAGACGTACTCAGCACTTCTGGGATCTTGGCCTTGGCAAGAGACTGGCACTCCAGCAGGGTCTTTCTGGAAACCACCTTGGCTTCCTTGCTGTCTTTCACCTTCACACACACACACACACACACACACACACACACACACACACACACACACACACAAATCATACAATCAATTACTGCATTGTTAATGAACGCTGATGAGACTAAAAAGAAAGAACTCTGCTTACCCCCTTATTTTGTCATGGTTAGTCAGGAAAATGAGATTGGATTGGTAGGTCTCATCCTTCGCCATGTAGTTCAACAATTGCGTCACCATTTTCATCTTTCCGGCACAATTTTCCCTTAGCTTATAATTTGGATTGGGGCCCTCACAGGTCTTCCTGAATCCCTCAAGAAACACACCTGTCAAAGAAACATAACATTTTAGACAATAATTACAATCTCATGAGGCAACATGAATCAGTCAGGCTGTTTAAAAAAAAAAAAAAACTTTCCAACACAAACACTTGCCACTATTTAAAGAAACAGTGCTTACTAATGGCAGAGCCCGGGAAGATAAGTTTGCTGCCAGATCCGGACGCTGTAGCCTCCTCTGTCTGGTCCCCTGAACCTGTCACTTGGTCCAGCTGCAGCTCCTCTTGGGCTGTGTCTGCCTCGGCCTGAAAGCTGAGGGACCTCTTTGCCGACCTCTCCTTTGCCGGACTCACCCTGAGAATCCCCATCTGCCTTTTCAGTAGCTGGTACCTCTTCCTCACTCTATGCAGCTCAGAGATCAGCTTCAGGTTGTCCTCTCTAATGGATTGGATGGTCTCACTTTTCTTGGTCAGGGCCTCATCCCTCTCTTTCACAGCTTTCTGCAGCCTCAAAAGTGGTGCTTGGCAGTGGCAGTAATCATATGTGCAGCCCTCTTCCTCCTCTTCCTCTGCAAAAGTATCTAAAAAGTTATCCTCCTCTTCTTCTTGCCTCGCAGTCTCCACAATATCAAAATCTGTGGCCACTGGGATGGCAGGGATCGACGCCCTCAATGCCGCCAGCCTCTCCATTGTCAGACGTCTCTTCACCTCCTCTAAAGCCCGTCTCCTCTGTGCTCTGTTGAGCTCTGTATGGGAGTCCATATGCCGGTCCAGCCTGCTGACATGGGTGGAGCATCCTGTCACTGGACACCGCTCCTGCCTGATATTGACACGGCCCCACTGCCAATTACAAAGGAGAATCCTCTCCTCAGTGTTCCGAACGTTGTGTACTTGCCTAAGGTGCTGACTGAAGCCAACCACAACCTTAAAGCAAAGTCGACATTACCGAAATAGAGAACGCACTGGAGCCATCAATATTATTGAAAAGTGAAACAACAGTAAATAAAAACCTTTACACAATCACTTCAGCTATCCAGGAAGTACAATGCTCCAGGCTGCTTAGTTGCTGCTTATAAACACATCTGAGACCACTCCCTCCACCCCTCCACCCCTCCCATGCTGTCAGCCTCTAGTCAAACACATTCTATTTCCACAACACACTCCTCCCACTAAAACACACCTCCAACTCCTCCCATGCTGTCAGCCTCTAGTCAAACACATTATATTTCCAAAACACACTCCTCCCACTAAAACACACCTCCAACTCCTCCCTTGCTGTCAGCTCACAGTCAAATTCAGTCTTTTACCATTAAATCAATTCATCATTCAGTCAATTCCATTCCTGTTACGAAAATGTACACTATGGCTTTAACTAATAAAGTCCACTACTGGGATTGTTACGGATACAGGTATCCTGTGTCTTTTTGTGTTTCCTCTCCTTCTGCCCTAATAACAGGTGTCCTGCATGTTCCTGATTGGTGGTCGTTGAGGTGTCTGCTGATTGCTAAGGTGGACCAATCAGTGAACATTCCTCTGCATTGCACCACCTGTTTCTGGTTTTTCAATCACACATCCCATTGTATAAAAACCAGTCAGTTGTGTTTGTTGAGAAGAAGACTATTTTCCGTATGTGAGTATGGATACTGTGGTGTCCTGTTTTTTGTTTACTCACCAAGTTGCTGGTTACTCTGTTTGGTAACTTTGTTAGAGACTATTTCCCCTATGTGAGTATGGATACTGTGGTGTCCTGTGTTTTGTGTACTCACTAATTTGCTGATCACTCTGTTTGGTTAGTGTGTGTGTTTCTGGGAAAAGGGGAGTTTAAGCTAGCTGCCCTTGGGCGTACATTACCCGTAGGAAGAAATCTGTCTAAACACATTAGTTAGACCTGAGCGGACCACCCCCTGTACTTTTGTATGATTAGCAGTAACTTAGCGGTTCTTGAGGCAGGCAAGATCAGTTTAGGGTTTTTTTACACTATTGTTTCATTTCTTGGTTCCTGCTCAGCCCTTTTTCCCAAACCTTTACCGTGTGTTCACACATAAACATTTTATGTTTGACGGTAGTTTATGGTTGTCGTGTAGTTTTTTGTTCTCACTGTTCCATGTCATCATCCTAATTTGCATGAATTATGTTACGGGTCTCATGTCCATCCACCCTAGACGTTTAAAGCCACTGGGTTCGTAACAGGGATACTCTACTGTAGAAATACATTTCAAATGTTCTGTCCTTTGACTGTTTTTGATGAATTTATCAATGGGATGGCTGACTTGACTGCTTTCCCATGGCAATTAGTTACAATGGAATTTGACATAAGATTTATTGTTAAACCTTTCACAAGCCGAAAGGTTTAGATAGGAATTATTATGGGCAGTAGTCTGAATTGTGGCATGGATGTAGCTCAGTTGGTAGAGCATGGTGTTTGCAATGAAAGGGTTGTGGGTTCGATTCCCACTGGGGGAAGGTATGAAAAAAATAATTACACAAAAAATATATGCATCCATTAACTTTAAGTCAGCCTGGGTAAGAGTGTCTGTTAAATGTAAAGCACGGTGTTTACCCTGCAGGGTTGAAATCTGACCTCCAGAGGTATTGTGAGGTGTGAAGCTGAATAAGCCATCTCATTTGCGTATGCGTAAATCTAGCCTGAATGGAATTTTTGTGGAAAGGGGTTGGGCCAATCTGATTGTGTATATATACTGACCAAGGCAACAGTATATACTCCACTTCAGAAAAGAGAATTCAACTGAGAGCAACGACAACACTCTTTCCTTCTGGGAGCTGATATTTTGGATTATTGCTTTTTTCCTTATTCTGCAGAGATTTCTTCGCGATTGTGTTATTACTTCCTTCATTTTTCAGCAAGATGGCATCTGCAAATGCAACTGGTTCAAGGTAATTTATCTCTTTAATTATTCCATGTATATTACTGTTAGTATGTTGCTGTTATTAATGTTAGTAGTAGGCCCAAAATGAAGCATGACCTAAATTTGAGGTGCTTTTGTGTGAGCATTATAAGCTTTGAGGCCAGAAACACAATTAAACCACAGTAACGTTGCTGTTATTAATGTTAGTAGTATGCCCAAAATGAAGCATGACCTAAATTTGAGGTGCTTTTGTGTGAGAGCATTAGAAGCTTTGAGGCCAGAAACACAATTAAACCACAGTAACGTTGCTGTTATTAATGTTAGTAGTAGGCCCAAAATGTAGCATGACCTAAATTTGAGGTGCTTTTGTGTGAGAGCATTAGAAGCTTTGAGGCCAGAAACACAATTAAACCACATTAACGTTGCTGTTATTAATGTTAGCAGTAGCTCTGCTAGCACCAGTAATAATAGGTGTGTAAGTATTGACATACTGCTAGTAACTTCATTACATGGACTTACTATGCATTTACTGTCTTACAGAAAACAAAGAAGGATCCCTCTTGTCTGCAGATTTTGCTTGAAGAACCAGGACACCCTCTCTCGACACCTCAGCAGAGTGTGCATGAAGTTAAAAACAAAACAAGAGATTGTTCAAGAAGTCGCCGCTGCCCGAGATTCCATGATAGAGCATCTTTGCAAAGGCAGGATCTTTGACTACAGCTTACTGAGCTGTATTGTTATACAACAAGACAGACTCCAACTCCTGATCCAGAAGCTTGAAGAAACGGGTCATATTGTTAAGAACAAGCCAGAAGTCAAACAAGCACCTGTGTAAGCTATTTCTTACACTGATAAAATAATATATATGCAAGTTACATCATATTTCAACTCATTATAACTGTTGTCCAATTATGTTTGATTGTAATATAATATAATTGTTTTTGTTTATCTGTATGATATTTCAGCCAAGTGGAAGTGGCTCATGTGTTGACACCAACTGAAGATGCAGATGCTGAATCAGACAACAACACGGAGGATGACAAGTCTGCCTTGTACCAACCGTAAGTAAATACAAAATATAAATAATCTCATAAACAACTACTACACATAAGTATATAAGTGAACATGGATGTATTTTATTGATTCTAATCTGCATACCAAATGTTTTCCAGACCAATGAACCAGTCATGTGACAACAAACTGAGAAAGGCAATGCAAATGAGTGGTTTGTACCAAAAGCACCCTCTGGATTGTGATCTGCTGGCTGGATTTGCCAAATATCTCCGTGATGACCACAACATTCCCAATTTCAAACAGGAGGTATGTACAGCAATTTTACTTTAATTTAACTGTTGAAATATTTTAATGAGAATTACTTAATTACAAAGTAGTTATTAACTATGCAACTAACATTATTTTCATTTTCATGTACAGGTTGCAAATGTGTCTAGATTTTTGTTTTACATGGACTCCATCGAACCTTCCCTGGATTTTGTCAATAAATTGGAGCAAAGCAGGTCCTTTTTTACCAAGCTTGCAAACATTGGACAGAAGAAGCAAACAATTGCAAACTACATGAAGAATCTGAAGAGGTTTCTTCGCTACATCACGACGTCAACAAACCTCATCCAGACAGAAAGGAGCTTGTATGAGCAATGCAAGCATTTCCAGGACTGCCTGAATGACTTACAGAAGTCCATGAGCAAGCAGGTGTCTCAGGAAATTACTGGGAAAAGGTATATATATTTAAAATTGATCCTCACGGAAATGTAGTTAACATTTTAAGTGTGTATTGTTGTTGTTCTTCAAATCATTAACGTATTATTGTTTTTCTGCAGGTACACACAGATGATGACAGTTGCAAAGACACCGAAAGAATGTGTGGCAGTCTTGGAGGTGGCCAAGAAAGACTTTCTGGGTGTCATTGGGAAGGCCATAAGTGAAGAATCTTTGGATGAATCAGAACAACTGCTCATGCTGTACTACCTGGAGTCTCTGCTCATGCTGAAACATCTCCAAAGGGCTGGAGTTGTAAAAAATATGACCGTAAGTTAACTAATGTCATCTAATTGCTATAATGTTGAATCTTATTTGCTTTTTTGGCATATGTTTTATTGATATGTCACATTTCCTATTGTAGCTGAACGAATGGCTCTCAAGGAAGGAGTGCATCTTGCGAAATGGACTGTCATCGGTGTTAAGCAACACAAGACAGCGACACAGCAGGTGGCAACCATTTCGTTAGATGAGGAGGAAGATGCAGTAAGTATATTTACCACAATCTGGTTATTGTGAATGAGATTGATTTAATACAAACCTGGTAAATATGTTTTTTTTGTCTACATTTTCAGTGGTTGGATACGTACTACCGACACGTTCGACCAGCTTTTCTTGAAAACTGTGATGACGTGGAAGAAGATGAGAGATTCTTCATTTCCACAGTTGGAAGAGCCATCTACAACCCTTCCAATGACCTACAAAGGTTTCATGCCAAGTAAGTCGAACACTGTTGGGAACAACACTGTTTTTTATCATTACACAATACTTTTATGACAGTACAGTTTTCTAAAACCAAAACTGATTATTCTTGTTCTTTCATCAGATACAAACTCCCCAACATCACCAGCCAGGTAGCAAGGCACATTTTTGAGACACATACCAAAGCCAACTTCACGAATGCAGAGAAGGCACTTGTTGCTGACTACTTGGCCCATACAACTGCTACAGCTGACAGGCACTACCGCATGAAGACACCACTCAATGCCTGCATGGGAATGAAGCTGATCTCCAAAGTTGCCATGTCCAGTGAATCTGAGTAAGTATTTATACTCATTATATAAATGACCCTTTACAATGTCTTGTAAAGTTGTTACATCTGGCTAACACATTTTTGTTATTTTCCCTTTTTCAAGTAATGAGACTGCAGGCCCCTCCTCCGCAAGCACAAGTTGTAGAACAAGAGAATTGTCCAGCAGCCAAACGTTGGATGAGGCACAGGCCTTGAACCTCTTTTATCAAAGCTTCCCTGTCACAATGGATGGAAAATCAATCAAAAAGAAGGACAGACTACTGATTGCAGGAAGGCATGAGAGACACTGCTATGACAAGTGGAGAAACCAGCAAGAGAAAATGAGATGTGATTATGTGATCGGTAAGATGCAGCTAAAATACAATAGACTGAATACAATTTTAACATATTAGGTATTACGAGAATGTACTTGATTTAGTCACATAACTACGACTGTAAGTAGTCCTGGATAAGGGCTTCTGCTATTGAGTAAATTACATTAATAATAACACATGTATTTTTGTCTTTGCATTGTTACAGCTCACTTCCCCAGAAGAGAACCCACTGCCAGAAAAGCAGAGATATACATTAAACGGCAGAACTGGGAGAAGAACAAAGTGAAGGTGGAGGATGTCCTTCGTTACTGGCAACCTTCAAGCAGCATTGACAGAAAAAATGAAAACAACGCAATTATGAAACTGGTGAAGTCCCAGAAGTGGAGAGGATTGTACATTTCCAATGACCCTGTCAAAGGAAGAAAGGTCATGACAACACGGAAATTTGCAAAAGGGGAAGTCGTCTGTGACTACCACGGTCTCCCACTCTCAGGGAGCAGGGGAAATAACTTTTGGCAGCAACAGATGAAGACGAGATGGGGTACCTATATTTCTATAAGGATGTATCAGGGAAAACGTGCTGCATAGATGCCAAGACTGTGCCCTGCCCTTGCCACCCAGAGAAGGACACAATTGGACGGAGGATCAACCACTCCAGAAAGAGAAGCAACATCAAAGGTCAGCTTCAGCAACTTGAAGAGGATGGCAAAGTGTGGAACGTCATCCTTTTCATAGCCCAACGAGACATTCCGGTGCAGGAAGAACTGCTGTTTGACTATGGGGTGTCAAGAAAATATTTTGGTGGAGAAGGAGAAGATTTGGAATGGCTTGACAGCTAGGCCAGTCAGCACGAAATCACCAATAGCTGATGGGACTCAAAAATATCCTTAAACCCCTTTTTAAAATGTTCATCTGTAATATTGTAATATATTTATATGTTCAACTTAAATTTCAGTTTTGGGTATCTGCACTTTAAAATAAACAACACATTTAAAAGAGAACATGCATATTGTTTTTATTTTCACCCTTGTCTATGGCAGATGCCATCTTCCTAAAAAATGTCTCAGGTGTTGTCAGGCCATTGTTCTGATGTTTGAAGCTCCTCAAGTTGAGGAATTTCACACCTCTGTCTGGGGGTTTCACAAGCCGTTAGGTTTAGATAGGAATTATAATTATGTCCAGTAGTCTGAATTGTGGCAGGGATGAGGCTCAGTTTGTAGAGCATGGTATTTTTCAATGCCAGGGTTGTGGGTTTGATTCCCACTGGGGGCAGGTATGAAAAAAATAATTACACAAAAAATATATTAAGTCACTCTGGATAAGAGTGTCTGCTAAATGACTAAAAATAAACTACAGGGGTGCCCAAGGGTGCTGTTACTTTCATTCGAAAAATGTTGCAATGCTGTGTGGATCTGCTGTGGAGGTGTTTTTCCCAGCATTGCAACCTCCCTCCTCCCTGACCCAACAGCATAATGCAAGGAGAATGGCATGTTATATAGAAATATTGATTTGGGGAATGGCGTGTTATATATGAACATTCATTTGGAAGACAATTGCCCACCCAAGGTGTTGTCGCCTAGGCCATTGCTCTGATGTTTGAGGCTCATCTAGCTAAGGGATTTCACATGTCTGTGTGTGGTTTTCACAATATGTAAGTTTTATGTCCAGAAGTCTGAAATTAATATATTTCCAGATTATGGTTGGGGGGCATATAAAGAGCAACATATGTGAAGATCAGCAGGCTCTGACGTTTTTTGGGCTAAAATATAGACATCCAGAAAGGTCTCAGGACAAGGCCCAAAATGAAGCCTGGTCTTAAATTTGAGGTGCTTTTGGGTGAGAGCATTAGATCCGGTAAGGATAGAAAAACATTTCAACCACAGGAACGCTCCTAAGGTTCTCCCGATCTGTGCAAGCCTACCCATGACCATGTGGAATTAATCCTTAACAGTGAAAACAGGGTGCATTTATTCAAACAGTTGACCGTGAACTCTTTTCCATAGAAATACATTGCCTGCTGCCCTAACTTCAACTTGATGCCTATGTGGGTTTATATTGCCATATCAAACTGTCTTCTTTGTCAACCCATCAGGCCACTATAAGGATTACCTGTGTTGAGTTTAAGCTTCCTGGAGCAACCGGAAGTGGGAAGATTGACCCTAAACATGGTATAGATGTATCCACCAGCAGATAGTGAAAACGCTACATTCAACCCTTTGTAAAAAGTTTAGTTTTTCACGGATTGACCTGAAACTCAGGATTCTGTAAGAGCTTGTCCCAATGAGGATATGTGTTTAATTACAGCTTCCTGTGACAACCGGAAGTGCCTTACATTGGGGTCATAGGTGCTGTTTCGAAGGGTTAAAAAGGTCACATCCTTCCAAAATGTCACATGTGTGATTAGGCAACCCTCATGAACCCGTACATATTAGAAAACCAGGTTTTTATCCGTTTGTTTTTTTATAAAGCTAGAAAAAAATATATAAAAAAAATAAAAAATATGAAGAAAATATGCATCACTAACTGTAAGTCGCTCTGGATAAGAGTGTCTGCTAAATGACTACCAAAATAAATATGAAAATGAAAAAAAAGACGACTACCAGGTGAACGCATAACTTACCACGTGCCCGTAGTCAAACACGTCTTTAAATGACCAGTGGGGTCGAATCCGGGTGGGGGGGTGTGATAACGGCCTGAATGGAGGTGAAGCTTCACTTAATCTACTTTGAAGCAGCAAAAAAAAAATGAAAAATTATTTTTTCTAAAATATGAAAATGAAAAAAAAGACGACGTGGGGGCGTGCGGGACGCACTCGCTAAGCGGACCGGCACATTGAACGCGGGTCGGCGACTCCCCGCTTGTCAGGAGCCCTCCGAAAACGTGGACGACTCCTGCCGAGTAAGAAATGCTACTCGGGAGGTGTTTACCCAGCTGCCGAGTATACCAGGTGACCCTGTCCCATAGGGGGGCAGAGCAGGCATCCCCTTTGGGGGCTGTCTGCTCTGTCCCCCTTTTTTTTTGGCCTACTGTACCTCTGGAGGTCAAGGGAGTAAGCTGTACTCTCAAGCCCATGTGACATGTCCTTTACTGGGCAGGGAGTTTAGAACAAGATGAATAGAGCTCCAGAGGTCACAAGGTCAATGGGCATGAGGGAGAAGGCCCAAGTGAATAGGTGTGTCTGTGTGAGTGAGTGAGTGAGTGTGTATGTGAACCTGTCCCACAGGGGGGCAGAGCAGGCATCCCCTTTGGGGGCTGGCTGCTCTGTCCCCCTTTTTTTTTGGCCTACTGCACCTTAAGGTTAAGGGAGTAAGCTGTACTCTCAAGCCCATGTGAGAGAGGCTTTTAATGGGAAGAGAGAGTTTAAATAGAGGCATGGATGTCAATGGAGTGAGCTGTACACTCAGGCCCATGGGAGATGTCTTTTACTAGGCAGGGAGTGTAGAACAAGATGCATGGAGCTCCAGAGGTCACAGGGTCAATGGGCATGAGTGAGAATGCCCAAGTGAATAGGTTTGTCTGTGTGTGTCTGTGTGAGTGAGTGTGTGTGTGTGTGTGTGAACCTGTCCCACAGGGGGGCAGCACAGTGCAGGCAGCCCCAATGGAGGCTGGCTGCTCTGTGCCCATGTATTATTTGTTTTGGGCCTGCTGCACCTCTGGAGGTTAATGGAGTAAGCTGTACTCTCAAGCCCATGGGAGAGAGGGTTTTAATAGGAAGAGAGTGATTAAATAGAGGCATGGATGTCAATGGAGTGAGCTGTACTCTCAAGCCCATGGGAGAGAGGGTTTTAATAGGAAGAGAGTGTTTAAATAGAGGCATGGAGCTCCATGGATTGAGCTGTACTCTCAGGCCCATGGGAGATGTCTTTTACTAGGCATGGAGTTTAGAACAAGATGCATGGAGCTCCAGAGGTCACAAGGTCAATGTGGGCCTGCATGGATGTCAGCAGGGCATGAGGGAGAAGGCCCAAGTGAATAGGTGTGTCTGTGTGAGTGAGTGAGTGAACCTGTCCCACAGGGGGGCAGAGCAGGCAGCCCCTGTGGAGGCTGGCCTCTCTCTCTCTCTCTCTCCCCCCCTTTTATCATAGCCTGCTGCAACTCTGGAGCTCCATGGAGTGAGCTGTACTCTCAGGCCCATGGGAGATGTCCTTTACTAGGCAGGGAGTTTAGAACAAGATGCATGGAGCTCCAGAGGTCACAGGGTCAATGGGCATGAGTGAGAATGCCCAAGTGAATAGGTTTGTCTGTGTGAGTGAGTGTGTGTGTATGAACCTGTCACACAGGGGGGCAGAGGAGAGCAGTGAGCCCCTTTGGAGGCTGGCTGCTCTGTCCCCATGTATTATTTTTTTTGGGGGCCTTCTGCACCTCTGGAGGTTAAGGGAGTAAGCTCTACTCTCAAGCCCATGTGAGAGAGGCTTTTAATGGGAAGAGAGAGTTTAAATAGAGGCATGGAGCTCCATGGAGTGAGCTGTAATCTCAGGCCCATGGGAGATGTCCTTTACTAGGCAGGGAGTTTAGAACAAGATGCATGGAGCTCCAGAGGTCACAATGTCAATGTGGGCCTGCATGGATGTCAGCAGGGCATGAGGGAGAATGACCAAGTGAATAGGTGTGTCTGTGTGAGTGAGTGTGTGTGTGTGAACCTGTCCCACAGGGGGGCAGAGCAGATCAGGCAGCCCCTGTTGAGGCTGGCCTCTCTCTCTCTCTCTCTCCCCCCTTTCTTCTGGCCTGCTGGATCACTTTTGTGTGTGGAGGGCTGGACTCTGTCTCACCCATCCCGGCCATGGGCACCCAGAATGCCCATGTGTGAGTCAGGAGCCCTCCCCTGGTTCTCCTAGTGAAAATGACCTGTGGCGCCCCCCTGTGGATGGATCCGGGTGGGGGTGCTTGGACCCCCTCTTGGGGTCTCCCCCAAGC
>NW_028165129.1:205000-217500 GCF_964263955.1 Coregonus lavaretus
GGTTAGGAGTAGGGTTGGGGGTAGGGTTAGGGTTAGGAGTAGGGTTAGGGTTAGGGTTAGGAGTAGGGTTGGGGGTAGGGTTAGGGTTAGGAGTAGGGTTGGGGGTAGGGTTAGGAGTAGGGTTGGGGGTAGGGTTAGGAGTTGGAACAGGATACGAACCCGGGTTAGGGTAAGGGTTAAGGTTAGGGTCAGTGGCGGGAGCAGGATACGAACCCAGGTTAGGGTAAGGGTTAAGGTTAGGGTTAGGGTTAGGAGTAGGGTTAGGGTTAGGGTTAGGGTTGGGGTTAGGGTAAGGAGTTGGAACAGGATACGAACCCAGGTTAGGGTAAGGGTTAAGGTTAGGGTCAGGGGCGGGAGCAGGATACGAACCCGGGTTAGGGTAAGGGTTAAGGTTAGGGTCAGGGTTAAGGTCAGGGGAAGGGGGGGATTTGGAAGTGCCTCCAGAACCTGTGTAATGAAAGTTGTGGTCAGAAAGAGTAATTGACAGACTTGTGTTTTGTGGGTGTGTTAGCTGAATGGGAGAGAGGGCCGCCAAGGTACTGGTTTTTATGGTTCTGAGGTATCGTTTTGAGTAGCCTCTTTGTCTAAGTGCATGAAATAGTGTTTGAATTGCTGTGTCCAGATCCTGTTTACAGGAGGATATCCTATGGAACCGTATAATTTGGGATTTGACGATGCCTTTAAATGTATGTTTGGGATGATAACTCTGTTTATGGAGTAGAGCATGTGTATCTGTTGGTTTGAAATAAACTTTAGTGAGTAATGTTTTTTGGGATTGATTTATCTGATTAAAGAATACTGTGGTATCCAAGAAATGTACTTCACATGGATCTATTGTGTATTTAACCTTAATGGACGGGTGATGACTGTTGAGAATGCTGATGAATTCAGTGAATAGTTGGATGTCATGAGGCCAGGCTCCTATGATGTCGTCTAGAAATCTGTAATAAAATGTGGGTTGATGTGGGCACTTGGCCAATGCCTCTCTCTCCCATTCAGCCATGTAGATGTTTGCATATGCAGGGGCAAATTTCTTCCCCATAGCCGTTCCCTCCACCTGCAAGTAGTGCCTATCATTGAATATAAAATCGTTGTGTGTGAGACTAATTTCTAATAATTGTAGTAATTCATTGTCTGGTCTATTCCTATCTGGGTGTGCATGGAGTAGATTTCTAACCGTCTGTATTCCTGTTGCTGTATTTATGTTGGTGTATAAGCTATCAATGTCTATAGTGAAAATGTATGTTTGGGAGGGAACAACTATGGGTTTAATCTTCTCAAGGAAGTGGTAAGTGTCTCTGAGGTAGCTGGGGTGTCTAGTGGAGAGAGGGTTGATATGATGGTCAATATATTGAGCTATGTTGTACGATTCACTATTGCAGTCTGATACGATGGGCCTTCCAGGAGGAACTTCATGGGGAATTGTCCAGGTGTCTGGTTCCTTGTGAATTTTACAAAGTAGGTAAAACAGTCTGGGTCGTGGGGTGTCTGGTCCAAATAGAAAGTCTCGTTGTTTCTTATTGATGTACTGTTTATCATAAAGTGTTTGTATGATTCGGCGTAGCTTAGTCTGAGTCTGTGGTTGTAGGCTGTCTTCTATTGGTACATAGTACTTGGTGTTGGATAACTGTCTGTTTGCCTCATATGTGTATTGATGCTTGTCTAGGATCACTGTTTTTGATCCCTTATCTGCTGGTTTCAATATTATGTGAGGGTTGTTTATAAGTTCTTTTATGGCTTGTCGTTCTATACTAGTGAGGTTGTCCTGTCTATCTGCCTGGGTGTGGTAGTTGTGAAGGGTGTCTTTGTCCGTTCTGATTAGATTCTGGACCCTCCCGTCTACCTGGGACAGTTTAGGTTCCCAGGTCGAAGGAAGGGTGAATGGTACGTAGTTGTCATTTGTCCGATAGTCAAAATAGTCGAGAAGTTTGAGTCGTCTATGGTATTTGTGGGTGTCCCTATGAAGTTCCTCCCAGTCGAATTTGATTGGACGGGGAATGAATGACAACCCTCTCTCCAGGAGTTGGGCCTGCGGTGCTGTAAGTTGAAAAGACTTTGACAAGTTCATGATGTTGGATAAGGAGGGGGGAACTGCCACCTCTACTGGAGGATCTAAGGAAGGAACTGGAGGAGGTAGGGAGGGGGAGAGGGAAGGGGGTTGGGGAGAAATCAAAATTGTGCAGCTTGGTTGTTCCAAGTTGTGGTTAGACCCTATTATAAATTTAACTGATCACACCAATTTTCAAAAATGAGAGCTGCTGTGGTTGTTGTCCAGTGTATCCGGTCTGCTGTTGTGTGAAATGTGTCATGGGGTATCTCCAAGAGAAATGGGCAATGTGTAGCGATGTAACCATTAATAACTTTAAGGTTTCGTTTCTGGTCTGGTGAAAGGAGGTGTGAGTGGTTAATAATGGGGATGTAGATGATTGCGTTAGGGAAAGTAACTCTGGCTTCCTTATGCATTGTTGAAATCTGCTTAATTGAGGTTTTATATGGGTCATTATCCATATTGTTTATGCCCACCGAGAGAACCACCATACTGGTGTCCACGTGAACCTCTGTTTTCTCCAGGACCTTTATGAAATGATAAAAAGTTGCCCCGGGTTAGGGTTAGGGTTAGGGTTAGGGTTAGGGTTAGGGTTAGGGTTAGGGTTAGGGTTAGGGTTAGGGTTAGGGTTAGGGTTAGGGTTAGGGTTAGGGTTAGGGTTAGGGTTAGGGTTAGGGTTAGGGTTAGGGTTAGGGTTAGGGTTAGGGTTAGGGTTAGGGTTAGGGTTAGGGTTAGGGTTAGGGTTAGGGTTAGGGTTAGGGTTAGGGTTAGGGTTAGGGTTAGGGTTAGGGTTAGGGTTAGGGTTAGGGTTAGGGTTAGGGTTAGGGTTAGGGTTAGGGTTAGGGTTAGGGTTAGGGTTAGGGTTAGGGTTAGGGTTAGGGTTAGGGTTAGGGTTAGGGTTAGGGTTAGGGTTAGGGTTAGGGTTAGGGTTAGGGTTAGGGTTAGGGTTAGGGTTAGGGTTAGGGTTAGGGTTAGGGTTAGGGTTAGGGTTAGGGTTAGGGTTAGGGTTAGGGTTAGGGTTAGGGTTAGGGTTAGGGTTAGGGTTAGGGTTAGGGTTAGGGTTAGGGTTAGGGTTAGGGTTAGGGTTAGGGTTAGGGTTAGGGTTAGGGTTAGGGTTAGGGTTAGGGTTAGGGTTAGGGTTAGGGTTAGGGTTAGGGTTAGGGTTAGGGTTAGGGTTAGGGTTAGGGTTAGGGTTAGGGTTAGGGTTAGGGTTAGGGTTAGGGTTAGGGTTAGGGTTAGGGTTAGGGTTAGGGTTAGGGTTAGGGTTAGGGTTAGGGTTAGGGTTAGGGTTAGGGTTAGGGTTAGGGTTAGGGTTAGGGTTAGGGTTAGGGTTAGGGTTAGGGTTAGGGTTAGGGTTAGGGTTAGGGTTAGGGTTAGGGTTAGGGTTAGGGTTAGGGTTAGGGTTAGGGTTAGGGTTAGGGTTAGGGTTAGGGTTAGGGTTAGGGTTAGGGTTAGGGTTAGGGTTAGGGTTAGGGTTAGGGTTAGGGTTAGGGTTAGGGTTAGGGTTAGGGTTAGGGTTAGGGTTAGGGTTAGGGTTAGGGTTAGGGTTAGGGTTAGGGTTAGGGTTAGGGTTAGGGTTAGGGTTAGGGTTAGGGTTAGGGTTAGGGTTAGGGTTAGGGTTAGGGTTAGGGTTAGGGTTAGGGTTAGGGTTAGGGTTAGGGTTAGGGTTAGGGTTAGGGTTAGGGTTAGGGTTAGGGTTAGGGTTAGGGTTAGGGTTAGGGTTAGGGTTAGGGTTAGGGTTAGGGTTAGGGTTAGGGTTAGGGTTAGGGTTAGGGTTAGGGTTAGGGTTAGGGTTAGGGTTAGGGTTAGGGTTAGGGTTAGGGTTAGGGTTAGGGTTAGGGTTAGGGTTAGGGTTAGGGTTAGGGTTAGGGTTAGGGTTAGGGTTAGGGTTAGGGTTAGGGTTAGGGTTAGGGTTAGGGTTAGGGTTAGGGTTAGGGTTAGGGTTAGGGTTAGGGTTAGGGTTAGGGTTAGGGTTAGGGTTAGGGTTAGGGTTAGGGTTAGGGTTAGGGTTAGGGTTAGGGTTAGGGTTAGGGTTAGGGTTAGGGTTAGGGTTAGGGTTAGGGTTAGGGTTAGGGTTAGGGTTAGGGTTAGGGTTAGGGTTAGGGTTAGGGTTAGGGTTAGGGTTAGGGTTAGGGTTAGGGTTAGGGTTAGGGTTAGGGTTAGGGTTAGGGTTAGGGTTAGGGTTAGGGTTAGGGTTAGGGTTAGGGTTAGGGTTAGGGTTAGGGTTAGGGTTAGGGTTAGGGTTAGGGTTAGGGTTAGGGTTAGGGTTAGGGTTAGGGTTAGGGTTAGGGTTAGGGTTAGGGTTAGGGTTAGGGTTAGGGTTAGGGTTAGGGTTAGGGTTAGGGTTAGGGTTAGGGTTAGGGTTAGGGTTAGGGTTAGGGTTAGGGTTAGGGTTAGGGTTAGGGTTAGGGTTAGGGTTAGGGTTAGGGTTAGGGTTAGGGTTAGGGTTAGGGTTAGGGTTAGGGTTAGGGTTAGGGTTAGGGTTAGGGTTAGGGTTAGGGTTAGGGTTAGGGTTAGGGTTAGGGTTAGGGTTAGGGTTAGGGTTAGGGTTAGGGTTAGGGTTAGGGTTAGGGTTAGGGTTAGGGTTAGGGTTAGGGTTAGGGTTAGGGTTAGGGTTAGGGTTAGGGTTAGGGTTAGGGTTAGGGTTAGGGTTAGGGTTAGGGTTAGGGTTAGGGTTAGGGTTAGGGTTAGGGTTAGGGTTAGGGTTAGGGTTAGGGTTAGGGTTAGGGTTAGGGTTAGGGTTAGGGTTAGGGTTAGGGTTAGGGTTAGGGTTAGGGTTAGGGTTAGGGTTAGGGTTAGGGTTAGGGTTAGGGTTAGGGTTAGGGTTAGGGTTAGGGTTAGGGTTAGGGTTAGGGTTAGGGTTAGGGTTAGGGTTAGGGTTAGGGTTAGGGTTAGGGTTAGGGTTAGGGTTAGGGTTAGGGTTAGGGTTAGGGTTAGGGTTAGGGTTAGGGTTAGGGTTAGGGTTAGGGTTAGGGTTAGGGTTAGGGTTAGGGTTAGGGTTAGGGTTAGGGTTAGGGTTAGGGTTAGGGTTAGGGTTAGGGTTAGGGTTAGGGTTAGGGTTAGGGTTAGGGTTAGGGTTAGGGTTAGGGTTAGGGTTAGGGTTAGGGTTAGGGTTAGGGTTAGGGTTAGGGTTAGGGTTAGGGTTAGGGTTAGGGTTAGGGTTAGGGTTAGGGTTAGGGTTAGGGTTAGGGTTAGGGTTAGGGTTAGGGTTAGGGTTAGGGTTAGGGTTAGGGTTAGGGTTAGGGTTAGGGTTAGGGTTAGGGTTAGGGTTAGGGTTAGGGTTAGGGTTAGGGTTAGGGTTAGGGTTAGGGTTAGGGTTAGGGTTAGGGTTAGGGTTAGGGTTAGGGTTAGGGTTAGGGTTAGGGTTAGGGTTAGGGTTAGGGTTAGGGTTAGGGTTAGGGTTAGGGTTAGGGTTAGGGTTAGGGTTAGGGTTAGGGTTAGGGTTAGGGTTAGGGTTAGGGTTAGGGTTAGGGTTAGGGTTAGGGTTAGGGTTAGGGTTAGGGTTAGGGTTAGGGTTAGGGTTAGGGTTAGGGTTAGGGTTAGGGTTAGGGTTAGGGTTAGGGTTAGGGTTAGGGTTAGGGTTAGGGTTAGGGTTAGGGTTAGGGTTAGGGTTAGGGTTAGGGTTAGGGTTAGGGTTAGGGTTAGGGTTAGGGTTAGGGTTAGGGTTAGGGTTAGGGTTAGGGTTAGGGTTAGGGTTAGGGTTAGGGTTAGGGTTAGGGTTAGGGTTAGGGTTAGGGTTAGGGTTAGGGTTAGGGTTAGGGTTAGGGTTAGGGTTAGGGTTAGGGTTAGGGTTAGGGTTAGGGTTAGGGTTAGGGTTAGGGTTAGGGTTAGGGTTAGGGTTAGGGTTAGGGTTAGGGTTAGGGTTAGGGTTAGGGTTAGGGTTAGGGTTAGGGTTAGGGTTAGGGTTAGGGTTAGGGTTAGGGTTAGGGTTAGGGTTAGGGTTAGGGTTAGGGTTAGGGTTAGGGTTAGGGTTAGGGTTAGGGTTAGGGTTAGGGTTAGGGTTAGGGTTAGGGTTAGGGTTAGGGTTAGGGTTAGGGTTAGGGTTAGGGTTAGGGTTAGGGTTAGGGTTAGGGTTAGGGTTAGGGTTAGGGTTAGGGTTAGGGTTAGGGTTAGGGTTAGGGTTAGGGTTAGGGTTAGGGTTAGGGTTAGGGTTAGGGTTAGGGTTAGGGTTAGGGTTAGGGTTAGGGTTAGGGTTAGGGTTAGGGTTAGGGTTAGGGTTAGGGTTAGGGTTAGGGTTAGGGTTAGGGTTAGGGTTAGGGTTAGGGTTAGGGTTAGGGTTAGGGTTAGGGTTAGGGTTAGGGTTAGGGTTAGGGTTAGGGTTAGGGTTAGGGTTAGGGTTAGGGTTAGGGTTAGGGTTAGGGTTAGGGTTAGGGTTAGGGTTAGGGTTAGGGTTAGGGTTAGGGTTAGGGTTAGGGTTAGGGTTAGGGTTAGGGTTAGGGTTAGGGTTAGGGTTAGGGTTAGGGTTAGGGTTAGGGTTAGGGTTAGGGTTAGGGTTAGGGTTAGGGTTAGGGTTAGGGTTAGGGTTAGGGTTAGGGTTAGGGTTAGGGTTAGGGTTAGGGTTAGGGTTAGGGTTAGGGTTAGGGTTAGGGTTAGGGTTAGGGTTAGGGTTAGGGTTAGGGTTAGGGTTAGGGTTAGGGTTAGGGTTAGGGTTAGGGTTAGGGTTAGGGTTAGGGTTAGGGTTAGGGTTAGGGTTAGGGTTAGGGTTAGGGTTAGGGTTAGGGTTAGGGTTAGGGTTAGGGTTAGGGTTAGGGTTAGGGTTAGGGTTAGGGTTAGGGTTAGGGTTAGGGTTAGGGTTAGGGTTAGGGTTAGGGTTAGGGTTAGGGTTAGGGTTAGGGTTAGGGTTAGGGTTAGGGTTAGGGTTAGGGTTAGGGTTAGGGTTAGGGTTAGGGTTAGGGTTAGGGTTAGGGTTAGGGTTAGGGTTAGGGTTAGGGTTAGGGTTAGGGTTAGGGTTAGGGTTAGGGTTAGGGTTAGGGTTAGGGTTAGGGTTAGGGTTAGGGTTAGGGTTAGGGTTAGGGTTAGGGTTAGGGTTAGGGTTAGGGTTAGGGTTAGGGTTAGGGTTAGGGTTAGGGTTAGGGTTAGGGTTAGGGTTAGGGTTAGGGTTAGGGTTAGGGTTAGGGTTAGGGTTAGGGTTAGGGTTAGGGTTAGGGTTAGGGTTAGGGTTAGGGTTAGGGTTAGGGTTAGGGTTAGGGTTAGGGTTAGGGTTAGGGTTAGGGTTAGGGTTAGGGTTAGGGTTAGGGTTAGGGTTAGGGTTAGGGTTAGGGTTAGGGTTAGGGTTAGGGTTAGGGTTAGGGTTAGGGTTAGGGTTAGGGTTAGGGTTAGGGTTAGGGTTAGGGTTAGGGTTAGGGTTAGGGTTAGGGTTAGGGTTAGGGTTAGGGTTAGGGTTAGGGTTAGGGTTAGGGTTAGGGTTAGGGTTAGGGTTAGGGTTAGGGTTAGGGTTAGGGTTAGGGTTAGGGTTAGGGTTAGGGTTAGGGTTAGGGTTAGGGTTAGGGTTAGGGTTAGGGTTAGGGTTAGGGTTAGGGTTAGGGTTAGGGTTAGGGTTAGGGTTAGGGTTAGGGTTAGGGTTAGGGTTAGGGTTAGGGTTAGGGTTAGGGTTAGGGTTAGGGTTAGGGTTAGGGTTAGGGTTAGGGTTAGGGTTAGGGTTAGGGTTAGGGTTAGGGTTAGGGTTAGGGTTAGGGTTAGGGTTAGGGTTAGGGTTAGGGTTAGGGTTAGGGTTAGGGTTAGGGTTAGGGTTAGGGTTAGGGTTAGGGTTAGGGTTAGGGTTAGGGTTAGGGTTAGGGTTAGGGTTAGGGTTAGGGTTAGGGTTAGGGTTAGGGTTAGGGTTAGGGTTAGGGTTAGGGTTAGGGTTAGGGTTAGGGTTAGGGTTAGGGTTAGGGTTAGGGTTAGGGTTAGGGTTAGGGTTAGGGTTAGGGTTAGGGTTAGGGTTAGGGTTAGGGTTAGGGTTAGGGTTAGGGTTAGGGTTAGGGTTAGGGTTAGGGTTAGGGTTAGGGTTAGGGTTAGGGTTAGGGTTAGGGTTAGGGTTAGGGTTAGGGTTAGGGTTAGGGTTAGGGTTAGGGTTAGGGTTAGGGTTAGGGTTAGGGTTAGGGTTAGGGTTAGGGTTAGGGTTAGGGTTAGGGTTAGGGTTAGGGTTAGGGTTAGGGTTAGGGTTAGGGTTAGGGTTAGGGTTAGGGTTAGGGTTAGGGTTAGGGTTAGGGTTAGGGTTAGGGTTAGGGTTAGGGTTAGGGTTAGGGTTAGGGTTAGGGTTAGGGTTAGGGTTAGGGTTAGGGTTAGGGTTAGGGTTAGGGTTAGGGTTAGGGTTAGGGTTAGGGTTAGGGTTAGGGTTAGGGTTAGGGTTAGGGTTAGGGTTAGGGTTAGGGTTAGGGTTAGGGTTAGGGTTAGGGTTAGGGTTAGGGTTAGGGTTAGGGTTAGGGTTAGGGTTAGGGTTAGGGTTAGGGTTAGGGTTAGGGTTAGGGTTAGGGTTAGGGTTAGGGTTAGGGTTAGGGTTAGGGTTAGGGTTAGGGTTAGGGTTAGGGTTAGGGTTAGGGTTAGGGTTAGGGTTAGGGTTAGGGTTAGGGTTAGGGTTAGGGTTAGGGTTAGGGTTAGGGTTAGGGTTAGGGTTAGGGTTAGGGTTAGGGTTAGGGTTAGGGTTAGGGTTAGGGTTAGGGTTAGGGTTAGGGTTAGGGTTAGGGTTAGGGTTAGGGTTAGGGTTAGGGTTAGGGTTAGGGTTAGGGTTAGGGTTAGGGTTAGGGTTAGGGTTAGGGTTAGGGTTAGGGTTAGGGTTAGGGTTAGGGTTAGGGTTAGGGTTAGGGTTAGGGTTAGGGTTAGGGTTAGGGTTAGGGTTAGGGTTAGGGTTAGGGTTAGGGTTAGGGTTAGGGTTAGGGTTAGGGTTAGGGTTAGGGTTAGGGTTAGGGTTAGGGTTAGGGTTAGGGTTAGGGTTAGGGTTAGGGTTAGGGTTAGGGTTAGGGTTAGGGTTAGGGTTAGGGTTAGGGTTAGGGTTAGGGTTAGGGTTAGGGTTAGGGTTAGGGTTAGGGTTAGGGTTAGGGTTAGGGTTAGGGTTAGGGTTAGGGTTAGGGTTAGGGTTAGGGTTAGGGTTAGGGTTAGGGTTAGGGTTAGGGTTAGGGTTAGGGTTAGGGTTAGGGTTAGGGTTAGGGTTAGGGTTAGGGTTAGGGTTAGGGTTAGGGTTAGGGTTAGGGTTAGGGTTAGGGTTAGGGTTAGGGTTAGGGTTAGGGTTAGGGTTAGGGTTAGGGTTAGGGTTAGGGTTAGGGTTAGGGTTAGGGTTAGGGTTAGGGTTAGGGTTAGGGTTAGGGTTAGGGTTAGGGTTAGGGTTAGGGTTAGGGTTAGGGTTAGGGTTAGGGTTAGGGTTAGGGTTAGGGTTAGGGTTAGGGTTAGGGTTAGGGTTAGGGTTAGGGTTAGGGTTAGGGTTAGGGTTAGGGTTAGGGTTAGGGTTAGGGTTAGGGTTAGGGTTAGGGTTAGGGTTAGGGTTAGGGTTAGGGTTAGGGTTAGGGTTAGGGTTAGGGTTAGGGTTAGGGTTAGGGTTAGGGTTAGGGTTAGGGTTAGGGTTAGGGTTAGGGTTAGGGTTAGGGTTAGGGTTAGGGTTAGGGTTAGGGTTAGGGTTAGGGTTAGGGTTAGGGTTAGGGTTAGGGTTAGGGTTAGGGTTAGGGTTAGGGTTAGGGTTAGGGTTAGGGTTAGGGTTAGGGTTAGGGTTAGGGTTAGGGTTAGGGTTAGGGTTAGGGTTAGGGTTAGGGTTAGGGTTAGGGTTAGGGTTAGGGTTAGGGTTAGGGTTAGGGTTAGGGTTAGGGTTAGGGTTAGGGTTAGGGTTAGGGTTAGGGTTAGGGTTAGGGTTAGGGTTAGGGTTAGGGTTAGGGTTAGGGTTAGGGTTAGGGTTAGGGTTAGGGTTAGGGTTAGGGTTAGGGTTAGGGTTAGGGTTAGGGTTAGGGTTAGGGTTAGGGTTAGGGTTAGGGTTAGGGTTAGGGTTAGGGTTAGGGTTAGGGTTAGGGTTAGGGTTAGGGTTAGGGTTAGGGTTAGGGTTAGGGTTAGGGTTAGGGTTAGGGTTAGGGTTAGGGTTAGGGTTAGGGTTAGGGTTAGGGTTAGGGTTAGGGTTAGGGTTAGGGTTAGGGTTAGGGTTAGGGTTAGGGTTAGGGTTAGGGTTAGGGTTAGGGTTAGGGTTAGGGTTAGGGTTAGGGTTAGGGTTAGGGTTAGGGTTAGGGTTAGGGTTAGGGTTAGGGTTAGGGTTAGGGTTAGGGTTAGGGTTAGGGTTAGGGTTAGGGTTAGGGTTAGGGTTAGGGTTAGGGTTAGGGTTAGGGTTAGGGTTAGGGTTAGGGTTAGGGTTAGGGTTAGGGTTAGGGTTAGGGTTAGGGTTAGGGTTAGGGTTAGGGTTAGGGTTAGGGTTAGGGTTAGGGTTAGGGTTAGGGTTAGGGTTAGGGTTAGGGTTAGGGTTAGGGTTAGGGTTAGGGTTAGGGTTAGGGTTAGGGTTAGGGTTAGGGTTAGGGTTAGGGTTAGGGTTAGGGTTAGGGTTAGGGTTAGGGTTAGGGTTAGGGTTAGGGTTAGGGTTAGGGTTAGGGTTAGGGTTAGGGTTAGGGTTAGGGTTAGGGTTAGGGTTAGGGTTAGGGTTAGGGTTAGGGTTAGGGTTAGGGTTAGGGTTAGGGTTAGGGTTAGGGTTAGGGTTAGGGTTAGGGTTAGGGTTAGGGTTAGGGTTAGGGTTAGGGTTAGGGTTAGGGTTAGGGTTAGGGTTAGGGTTAGGGTTAGGGTTAGGGTTAGGGTTAGGGTTAGGGTTAGGGTTAGGGTTAGGGTTAGGGTTAGGGTTAGGGTTAGGGTTAGGGTTAGGGTTAGGGTTAGGGTTAGGGTTAGGGTTAGGGTTAGGGTTAGGGTTAGGGTTAGGGTTAGGGTTAGGGTTAGGGTTAGGGTTAGGGTTAGGGTTAGGGTTAGGGTTAGGGTTAGGGTTAGGGTTAGGGTTAGGGTTAGGGTTAGGGTTAGGGTTAGGGTTAGGGTTAGGGTTAGGGTTAGGGTTAGGGTTAGGGTTAGGGTTAGGGTTAGGGTTAGGGTTAGGGTTAGGGTTAGGGTTAGGGTTAGGGTTAGGGTTAGGGTTAGGGTTAGGGTTAGGGTTAGGGTTAGGGTTAGGGTTAGGGTTAGGGTTAGGGTTAGGGTTAGGGTTAGGGTTAGGGTTAGGGTTAGGGTTAGGGTTAGGGTTAGGGTTAGGGTTAGGGTTAGGGTTAGGGTTAGGGTTAGGGTTAGGGTTAGGGTTAGGGTTAGGGTTAGGGTTAGGGTTAGGGTTAGGGTTAGGGTTAGGGTTAGGGTTAGGGTTAGGGTTAGGGTTAGGGTTAGGGTTAGGGTTAGGGTTAGGGTTAGGGTTAGGGTTAGGGTTAGGGTTAGGGTTAGGGTTAGGGTTAGGGTTAGGGTTAGGGTTAGGGTTAGGGTTAGGGTTAGGGTTAGGGTTAGGGTTAGGGTTAGGGTTAGGGTTAGGGTTAGGGTTAGGGTTAGGGTTAGGGTTAGGGTTAGGGTTAGGGTTAGGGTTAGGGTTAGGGTTAGGGTTAGGGTTAGGGTTAGGGTTAGGGTTAGGGTTAGGGTTAGGGTTAGGGTTAGGGTTAGGGTTAGGGTTAGGGTTAGGGTTAGGGTTAGGGTTAGGGTTAGGGTTAGGGTTAGGGTTAGGGTTAGGGTTAGGGTTAGGGTTAGGGTTAGGGTTAGGGTTAGGGTTAGGGTTAGGGTTAGGGTTAGGGTTAGGGTTAGGGTTAGGGTTAGGGTTAGGGTTAGGGTTAGGGTTAGGGTTAGGGTTAGGGTTAGGGTTAGGGTTAGGGTTAGGGTTAGGGTTAGGGTTAGGGTTAGGGTTAGGGTTAGGGTTAGGGTTAGGGTTAGGGTTAGGGTTAGGGTTAGGGTTAGGGTTAGGGTTAGGGTTAGGGTTAGGGTTAGGGTTAGGGTTAGGGTTAGGGTTAGGGTTAGGGTTAGGGTTAGGGTTAGGGTTAGGGTTAGGGTTAGGGTTAGGGTTAGGGTTAGGGTTAGGGTTAGGGTTAGGGTTAGGGTTAGGGTTAGGGTTAGGGTTAGGGTTAGGGTTAGGGTTAGGGTTAGGGTTAGGGTTAGGGTTAGGGTTAGGGTTAGGGTTAGGGTTAGGGTTAGGGTTAGGGTTAGGGTTAGGGTTAGGGTTAGGGTTAGGGTTAGGGTTAGGGTTAGGGTTAGGGTTAGGGTTAGGGTTAGGGTTAGGGTTAGGGTTAGGGTTAGGGTTAGGGTTAGGGTTAGGGTTAGGGTTAGGGTTAGGGTTAGGGTTAGGGTTAGGGTTAGGGTTAGGGTTAGGGTTAGGGTTAGGGTTAGGGTTAGGGTTAGGGTTAGGGTTAGGGTTAGGGTTAGGGTTAGGGTTAGGGTTAGGGTTAGGGTTAGGGTTAGGGTTAGGGTTAGGGTTAGGGTTAGGGTTAGGGTTAGGGTTAGGGTTAGGGTTAGGGTTAGGGTTAGGGTTAGGGTTAGGGTTAGGGTTAGGGTTAGGGTTAGGGTT